>NW_015506147.1:131144-170252 GCF_001515645.1 Sinocyclocheilus grahami
CGATATGAACTACACATATGGGGATCCTTGTCCTTTTTCAGAATTAAGGAAATTGAGGCTTCTCGTAGAGTTTGGGGAAGATAAGCTAAATCAAATGATTCATTGTACATATTTAACAAAAGGGGAGCTAATTGTCTAGAAAACTTCTTTAAAAAATCAGCTGGAAGGCCATCTGGGCCAGGGCTCTTGACACTTTGCATGGCTGAAATGGCATCATGAACCTCATTTAAAGAAATAGGGCTGTCCAGAAACTGTACAGCATCAGTACTGATGCGAGGTAATGAGAAATCTTTGAAAAAATTATTAAAGTCCACATAATCAGAGGTTTGTTCAGAAGAATACAATAACCGATAAAATTCCAAAAATGAATTATTGATTTCATAATCTTCTGACAGTAGGGTATTGTGTACTTTAATAGCTGGGATGATATGGGAAGCAGAGGATTGTCTGAGCTGGTGGGCTACAAGCTTGTTTGCCTTCTCTCCATACTCATAATAAGTATGCCTTGATTTAATCAGCATCTCCTCAGTGGTAACAGTAGAGAGAGTGTCAAAATCAGTTTTTAAGAGAAGACGTTCTTTATAGATCTGTCGGATCTGCCATAGATCTCTGTGTTTGCTTTTCAAATGACATATAAGATCTGACCGCTAATATAGGCTCTGAATGTTTCCCAAAGTGTGCTATGCGTTATATCTTGGGTGGCATTCACGCTGATAAAAAAGTCTATCTGGGAAGAAACTGTCTGGACAAAATCCTCAATAGTTAGTAGGCGAACATTCAGCCTCCAGAGTGGTCGTTGCGTGCATCTACACTCAAACCTCAGGCCTAAAGTAAGAGGAGAATGATCTCAAATAACAATTGCGTTGAGTACAATGCTGAACCCATGGTAAGAGCTTGTTGTCAATTAAAAAATAATCAATGCGAGAAAAAGACTGATGGATGTGGGAAAAGAATGAATAGCAGTGTGTAGATGGGTTCAGAAATGGCCAAACATCTGTGACAGCATAATCATTAAGAAAATAATTTATTATTTTTGCCGACTTTGAGAGGGTTGTTCCTCTTTAAGACACTCTGTCAAGTTGAGGATTTAGGCAAAGATTGAAATCTCCCCCAATAATCAAATAACTCGAATGTAAATTTGGTAAGACAGAGAGGAACTTGATAAAAAAAATGATCATCATCAAAGTTAGGCGCATAGACATTTGCCAATACCACAGGAGTGTTAAACAGTAGCCCAGATACTATGATGTATCTACCATTACGGTCAGCCTGGACATCCGAGGGATTAAAAGAAGAGACCCATCTTCTGCGTAATTTAGTGTGGTCAGAGACATTGAGATGCGTTTCCTGCAAGAAGACTATTTTAGCTTGTAAGCTATGCAGGTGAGTTATAACTTTGTTAAGCTTAGAAGGACGACCAAGACCTTTCACATTCCAGCTTACAAAATTAATGACCCTGCTTATAGATATAAAAGTGAGAGAAAACTATTGAAGATATATACAGAGATGTTGAAAATTAACAAAAATAATTTTTGGATTGTGCATTGTACAGTATATAGCCACAATATGAGGAAAAGGTAAAAAAAAAAAAAAATGAAATGATTAAAAAAAAAATCTGGAAAACCAACAAGCCTGTAACCCCCACCCACTTCAACACCTCCCCGAACCAGGTGTATGCAAAACCCCATAAGGCAAGAAAACACAGACGACCTACTACGCGTGTAGGATACGCTAGCAAGAACTAAACTACATCATCATCATCACACATCATCAGGTGAACAAACATAAATTAAGTACACAGACCACAGCGTAAGTGCCTATCCAGTTAACACTTAAAGAAAAAACAAAGTCACGAGTGGCTAAATCAAATCAGTTTCAAATCAAAATGTAGACTGCAGTCCAATGCATGTTGATTTTTAGGAGTAAAAACATAAAAAAATAAAAAATAAAAAATAAATAAAATAGTCCGGTCAAGACAAAGTGTAATCTTTTCAGATCATCACAAAGATAATGTACCTTGCGAGATTTCGGGATGGACAATGTCCTCAAAAGACAGCAGAAAAAAACCATGTGTTCCTAGCTACTCCGGTGAAATTGCTATTCCGTTCGCGTCAATTGTCTGAGTGTTTTTTACGTACTCCATCGCTTTCTCTAGATCCGTGAAAAGCTGCTCTGTCTTACCTAGGAGAGTGATTCAAAATCGGGTGGGATGACGAAAGCCGAATCGAGCACCTTGAACATTCCGCAGATATTTGCGCACTTCACCGAATGCCGCTTTTTTCTTGGCCTCGTTTGCTGTAAGATCTGGGACGAGAAAGACAGGTTTTCCCTTATAGGTCAGCCTTTCATTTTGACGTGCCCTTTGGAGAAGTGGACCCTGATAATGAAGGGCCTGGGTGGTTAACTGGGTTTGGGCTTTGGCTGGAGTGACCTATGAGCTTGATCGAGCAGCGGCTTCTCTTCCAAGTTCATCAGGTCGCAGAGAAGGCTCGAAACAAATTCCGTCAGACGGTTGCCCTCTTCTCCCTCGTCGATTCCAATCAGCCTGATGTTATTTCTCCTTGATCTGCTTTCGAGATCCTTGCACTTCAAAGACAGAGCGTTAACCTCGGTCTGAAGTTTGGCCATGGTAGTTTCGAGATGCGCAAGTGTGTCACTCGCGGCCGTCGCCGAGTCCTCGACAGCTCGCAGCCGCTCCTCATGCGAGCTAAGAGATTCTGTATTGTGGCAACAGTCGAAGTCAGCTCTTCTTTAACACCGTTGATGTCTGATTATAGACCACTAATCGCACTTTCAATCTAAACAAAATGTAATTTTTCATGGATTCGAGCGATTGTTTGAAAATTTCAGCTGAGTGTAACTCCCCCTCGTGAGTACCTCTCGAGTCAGCCGAGATAACTGTGTTAGCCCGCGTTTCTTTGCCACCTTGTTTGCTGCCCGGAGCTGCCATGAGAACACACAGTATCTACTAACTTTATGCCAGTGTGTGTTCATAAATCATATGCCAGTGAAAGAATAAAATAAATAAACTTCTAGGTCTGATTATTATTTAATTTCACCTGTCAGGAGCTCACTAAAAACGCGTCCACATCGTGTTCGTTTGATTAGATCTGTCAAAGTAGCTTGTTAATGGTTTTGATTAAATTTGTTCAATTCAATTATTATGAGTTCACTGAAGGTATACCCAGAGGTGTGACCAAGTCGTTGTTTTGCAAGTCACAAGTAAGTCTCGAGTCTTTGCATTCAATTCTCGAGTCAAGTCCAGAGTCAAGACAGACAAGTCCCAAGTCAAGTCCCGAGTCAAGACAGGCAAGTCCAAGTTGAGTTGCAAGTCCTCAACTTTTAGCTTCAAGTCTTAAACAAGTCATTAGTGCTCTTTGCCCAAATTAGTGTCTCAGAATTAATTACCATATCAAATGTATAGTAATTAATATCAGGAAGGCAGGTAGAATATGTTTGACATAGTTCAATTTCATGTGAGATGGGTGCCCTTAGTAAAACTACTCAAGTTCAGTTTAGGGATTGTGCCAAAATAGGACAAGCAGTGAAAAAATATATATATTTTATTAGTTACAAAATAGTTAAAACAACAGAATTTCATAGAAATACAGCTGCAACATACTTTGCATGTGTGCTTAAGAATATATGCTTCTGGTGTTATATCTAAGCCAATGAGCCCTTATTTGGAACCTCAATGAAATAGATTTAAAAACATGTGAGCGGAAACGCAGAATGAACTGCTTTGAATGATGCTTTGAAAGAACTACAAACCCGATTCCAAAAAAGTTGGGACACTGTACAAATTGTGAATAAAAACAGAATGCAATGATGTGGAAGTTTCAAATTTCAATATTTTATTCAGAATACAACATAGATGACATATCAAATGTTTAAACTGAGAAAATGTATAATTTTAAGGGAAAAATAAGTTGATTTTAAATTTCATGGCATCAACACATCTCAAAAAAGTTGGGACAAGGCCATGTTTACCACTGTGTGGCATCCCCTCTTCTTTTTATAACAGTCTGCAAACGTCTGGGGACTGAGGAGACAAGTTGCTCAAGTTTAGGAAATAAGTTTATGAGATTTGTAAATTATTCCATTCCTTTTTTGGAATTGGGTTTGTAGAAGAAATAACTGCTACCATACTTTATAAGTGAGAGGAAACATGCTATATGGATGCAGACAAACTCATGAAGACTGTACTATCATTCTTTATAACTAAGAGTAACAAAGACAAAATCATTTTATAGAAAACATGTTGTACATTAAATGTTAAGTTTATAATATGCATAGTTGATTGCTAAATTTAGGGGCTATGTGCGCTTTAGGCCTACAGACTGATTTACAACACGTGAATTCATTTATTTATCCTGAAAGAAATTAAAGTGACATGAGTGCCTGGTGAAGAGGGAGAAAAATATAGTATTTATAAAAATAGTATATTTTATAGTTATATATGCAATGCTCATTTTGTGAAAGAAACACTTCTTCAAATTATATTTTAAATTATCACTAGGCCTATTGTCGCTTGCCCACTTCAGTCATTAGGTCTAATGTGCTTTTTATTCTCTCCAAATGAAATTATAGCTAAATGGTTTGCATTGATTAATTTTAAATCTAGATTAAATCAAGGTTTATCTAATAATTCTGTTGCACCAAACTTTAAACCTTTAAAAATAAGCAGGTTTACATTTCAATCCATAATTTTGATCCTGGATTTAAATTTGGCTATAGCCTATTTAGGATTAACTTTAATCCAGTTGCACCATAAATTTACTCAGATTTAAATCTCGATTATGGATTAACTATAAACTTAATGGAGGTCTAAATAAAACAAAATGCACATGAAATTAAAATATGTAACTGAATGAACAAAAACAGTGGAGATCTGACAAAAAAAAGGTCTCAGAGAGGTGTTTAAATAAAAATGAAAATGAAAGCACATCGAGTTGGCAGAGTGCGAGGGTCGTGGCGGGATGCGGATCCATCACTCATGTTGCACCTCAGTGTCGGACAAACAGAAGAAGTGAGGAATATGTTTAGCGTTTAACAGCAGCGGTCACGGTGTTGATGAGGCGAGCACCAGTGAAGTGATTGCGCCTTTTGTTTCTCTCGGAGATAGCTTTATACGAATCATGTCTTTTTTTTCTTATCTTGGTTCTTTTGTCGTAAGTTATGCTATTACTCCATTAATTTATACTAGCATATACTGTATATCCAGCGCTCCCTTAACGCAGTCTCTGGCTTTTTGCCAGTCAAGCGCAAGCCTGTCATTGCTGTCAAAGTCTAAGTCGAGTCTCAAGTCTTCTTTAATTATGTCGAGTCGAGTCGCAAGTCATCAAATTTGGGACTCGAGTCCGGGCCAAGTCTCGGGCCATGGGCCCCGGGTCAACACCCCTGGGTATACCTATTGCAGGGGTCTCCAACCCTGCTGCTGGACCGCTACAGTCCTGCAGACTTCAGTTCCAACCCTGCTTCAACATACCTGCCTGTTGGTCAAGTAACCCCAAACACCTTAATTAACTGCTTCAGGTGTGTTTGATTGGGGTTGGAGCTGAACTCTGCAGAACAATAGCTCTCCAGGAGCAGGATGTGAGATTCCTGACCTGCGTTAGTTTTCTTCTTCTTTGTTGTTGTTTTTTGTCATTAAAAATGTTCCGCCATTTTTAATATTCCAAAAACATGCATTTTCTAACTACTCCTAGACAACTGCTTTGATTTTCATGCAAATCAAATAGGATGATCTTCAGACCATGGTGACAAAAGTTTATGTAATTCAAGTTGATTAGTCAAACTGTTTTCAACTAACTTGCGAATGAATTAGACGAAGAGCATGCCAAAATAAATGTGAGGATACATCTTCACAACGCTTCAGCATATTCAGACAAAATTTGGTGCATGTTATGATGATAATGACCTGAGGGTACGTGAGTTGGTCTGATGCTCCTTGCCATGCTTGCTTAGCTCCTCATTTTGTGGATAATTGCTGCTTGCAGCTTTATTTAATATTATTATTATGTTATTGTTTTTGTTGTTCAGTGTGATTTTGAAGAACTAATTAGAACCAAGTGGATTTGATGAAGTCATTCTTTACAGATAATTTTGTAATAAATCAAACTCAGATGGGAAAAGTCAATTGCATTCTTTTTGTGGTGAAATTTAATTATCATTGTAGCTCAACAAGCAAATGCGCCCATAAAGGAAACACTGTAATTTATAGAAATGTTCCAGTGTGAATTATCTGATATTTCCAGGTTTTCCATTACGGTAGGAACCCTGGTTGCCATAATTAACTTTTCCTTTATTGGATGGGGGTGTTGTTTCAGCAAAAAAAAAAAAAGAAGTGAGAGCAATTTTACCCACAGAAGCTCAAAGGAATCAGTGTTTATCTTTCATATGAATGCTCGAGTGTCCCTGAAGTGTCAGTTTGAGTTTGTGGCTGGGCAGTGTGTGAGTGATTTGTTTGGATGAGGTCACTCTCTTCTCTCCGGAGTCTGCCAAAGCCAACAGCTCCTCTTCAGATATCTGCAGTGTTTGAGCACAGATTAAGTCATCAGAACACTGATGACAGAACCACAGGCCGGGCAAGGGGCACATATTATAAACACATGCATATTCCCAGTATGCAGAGGATACCCATATATTTGCACAGAATACCAAATCCACAAGTTTTACAACAACATATTTTCCAAACCTAAAACAAGTTTATCCACAGACTATCCCGCAATACGAAAGAAGAGCCTTTCCAGGATCTTGCAGAGTGACCATAACACTAAATACTTATGCATGCATGGTCATGATAAGAATGAGTTTAAATAAGTAATATATGAAATAATATTTTTTTTTCTGGGTCTGGGTTAAAAGGCTTTATTTTATGCACTGGGAATTGATTGGTGTCTACATGACAAGAAATTGAGCTGAAAAATAAGAGCGCATAGTAACGTCAGCCGAAATGGAAAGACGTTTCAAAGGCAAAGCAAATGATTCGATTTTTTACGAAATTTTGTGGAAAGTTTTCTTTGGAATAACGTGCACTGATGAATCATTCATGATAAAATCAGGAACATTTATAAAGAAAGTAAATAGAGTCAATTTTGGTTTCTTGTTGACTTCGACTATACAGTGCAAGTGAAATAATCACATTTTGACATGATTATGTAAATCTCTGCCTTGAAAATTACTAAATAAATGTTATTCGTTAATAGAGGCAAATTGTTGAAAACATGGATAACGACAGGGATTAATCCTGATTGAGAAATCAGTCATTCTCATGGTCTCACCCATCATAAATGAATTGAATGATCAATGACACGCTGACTTTCACACAGTCAGTGCTAGTGTGATTTATGTAAACAACCCCTGTGTTATTTTCATCCAGACTGATGATTTATATTTTGTCCTGGCTGATGTTGGACAGTCCCCCTAATCAACAAATACATGCAGATGAGAGGACCAGGACAGGCTGAGAACGAAATTAAGCAGCCTGTTTTTGTTACTCAGTAATAATTGCATATCTCAATATTAATATCTAATATCACATATAAAAATGAAAAGAGAGGAAATCAGCAGTCATGAGGAACAGGATGCTGTCCTTCTCACTCTGCATGGCTGTAACCAACCCTTCAATGACCCAGAAGGCCACAGTTCATGCCCTCCTACCACACAGACTATCCAATATTAAAGAGAGGGTTCGATTTGCCACACACAGGCACATCATATATTGAGCTGACACACTGACAGCACCAGAATTTAAAATAAATAAATAAAATAATACAAAAAAATCCCTACGTGTACTTCCTCCAGAGTCAGACACAGAAAGTTCAGCTCAAAAATAGTTTTCCTTCATATCTGATGGCCAGTTACTCTTTAATATTATTCCTATTACTCTCTAGAGCTGAAATGGTGCATTAATAAATCATAACATTATTAAAATAAAAAACAGATATGATAAATCATAATATTAATACATCAGAAAATAATACACTAAATAGGGCACTTAATTTTAACTTTCATTTTTAAATCTTTTTTACTTATTCCTCAGTTTAGTGTAAACATATGGCTACTTAAAATGTGCTTAAAGGATTAGATCACTTCCAGAATAAAAAAAAATCCTGATAATTTACTCACCCCTATGTTATCCAAGATGTTCATGTCTTTCTTTCTTCAGTCGTAAAGAAATTAAGGTTTTTGAGGAAAACATTCCAGGATTTTTCTCCATATAATGGACTTCAATGGTGGCCAACGGGCTGAAGGTCCTAATTGCAATTTCAATGCAGGGCTCTACATGATCCCAGCAGAGGAATAAGGGTCTTATCTAGCCAAACGATCTGTCAATTTTCTTAAAAAATACACATTTATATACTTTTCAACCACAAAAGCTCATCTTGCACTAGCTCGACTTCATGCATCAAGTAGTCACGTTGAAAAGGTCACACGTGACGTAGGTGGATGTACCGACCCAGTGTTTACAAAGCAAACTTGCAAAGAAAGTCAAATGCACTTTTCAAAAAAAGATGATTTTGAAGTTAGAAGAGGAAATAAGATGGAATTTTTCACCCTACCCTACCTTTTTGAATTTGCAGCTGCGCATTGCGGAGCTAGTGCAAAACGTGCATTTTTTTATTTAGAAAATTGACGATCATTTCGCTAGATAAGACCCTTATTCCTCGGCTGGGATCATGTAGAGCCCTTTGAAGCTGCACTGAAACTGCAATTTGGACCTTCAGTCAAGAAAGACATCTTGGATGACATGGGGGTGAGTAATTTTTCAGGAAATTTTTATTCTGAAAGTGAACTATTCCTTTAAAAATGGTTAAGCCATTTACCATCATATTTAAAATCAGATCTGGTGTCCCACTTTACTCGCATTCAATACAGCAAGAATGTAGTCTGCTTTTACTGCAACATATTACGAATTGTTCATACTGCATTCATAATATACATTTCAGTTATGTGCTGGTCTCAAATCAGCATTTGCGTGCACTTACCAAGCGTTTCAGCACGCGGAGCAGCAGTTTCTGCTGTCTGGGCTCAGAGTGTGTCTGCAGTGCGTGTGCCAGGCTGAGCAGCTCCTCCGGCTGCAGGCGGTCTGCACCCTCTCCTCCATACAGCTGAGCCAGCAGAGACACACAGTGACTGGCCTCCTCATACACCTCACTGTCATTACACGCCAGCTGCGGGAGAATAACACATCTGAATATTTACCCAGGAACAACTAAAATAAAACACACAATGATAGTATGTATTAACAATATTACATACAAAGTATACAAAACAAATAATTATCCACAGCAGATTTAGTAAGAAAATCTGGTTACACTTTACTTGAAGGGGTGTGCATAAGACTGACATGACACCTTCATAATCATGACATGACACCTTCATAATCATGACATGACACATGTCATGAATATGAAGGTTTTTTATGCATGTTTATGACAACTGTCATTAAGTGTCATTCGCTCAGTTATGTAATTTTTAATGGAAAGATGACATTGTTTGAGATGTATTTGTTATGGGCTATGGTTAGGGGTAAGGGTAGGGGTAGGGTTAGGTTAGGGTAAGGTCAAATAATGTCATATTTGCATTAAAAATGACATAACTGAGCGAATGACACTTAATGACAGTTGTCATAAACATGCATAAAACCTCCTTCATATTCATGACATGTGTCATGTCATGATTATGAAGGTGTCATGTTAGTCTTATGCACACCCCTTCAAGTAAAGTGTTACCGAAAATCTTTGTCAATCTTAGTAAAATTGTCAATATTCCTGCATCCATATAACAGTCAGGATGACTGAACAGGATGAATTATTGAACAGCTGAGCTGCAGCCAAGCTCTCCCTTCATGCAGATATTTCTAGGACTTTTATATTGCTCATCTATTGCTTTTGGGAAATATGAAACTACATCCTTCAAGACTTAGCACTACAGATCTGTTTGTCTATGTACGGTCAATAGCAGTGGTCTAGAGATTCTATCTTATATATTTATTTCAAAACTTCTCATTAGGTGCCATATGTTTCACTTGAGATAGGGTGCTATTTTGTCAATACCACACTGTAAGAGGCTTTAAGGGAAACCTATGGATTTTTTCTAGCTTTTTTTGAGCATTTACATTTGTATTTGACAGATGCTTTTATGCAAAGCCACATTTTATCAGTTTATCAGCTTTCCCTGGGAATCAAACCCAAAAACCCAGGGTTTGATGTACTATGTAGACAAAATAAGATTCATACAAAGTCCACCTAGGACATGTATAGGACAGCTCTACTACAAAGGTTGTTCAGAAATCATCAAAGCTTTGACATCTAGATCAACAACTTGGTTCAGGTGAGTTGCATAAAGTCGTCTTAAGGGTACAGCAGAAATGTTAATCCAAAACTGTATGCCTTCCTTTCTTCTGTGGGACACAAAAGGAGATGTTAGGCAGAAAGACAGCCTCAATGTCACTATTAACTGTCATTGTATAGAACAAAGGAGGATGATTTTTGGCAGAATGTTATGAACTCACAGTCACACTCATCACTGTTTTCAACACGGCTTGGATCCTTTGCATGGACGGAAGTGTTTTTATGCAGGCTATGTACAGAGATAATAGCAGGATTTGCTGAAGTTTGTACCATTAAATGTTTCGTAGATATTAAAAGACTTGATTAAAACCTGTATTTACTGAATGCCGAGAGTATATGATAAAAGTATTATAGCGTTTGCAGTTCTATTATTACACAGAATATTGAAAGACAGTAAACCAAAGAAGGTGGAGGGGAGCTCAGGCACTGGGTTCTCAGTCAAAATAAAACTCCTGCTTGATCAAGCCAATAATGAAAATGAAAGTGCAAAATATCGGCCATGGCCATGTGTAAGAGTGAGATGGAAGATGGGAAATGTTCATGCAGAACTAAATTATGATTAAATTATAAATTATGAATATTGTAAGTGGAGTTCAGAGAAATAATAAAATGCAAGCACAAACATGCACCTTTAAGAAAGGAGTGAATCAATGCAGTGGATTTCAAACTTTTTGACTCAAAGCATCCCTTTATTGGCTTTCTCAATGGTATTCCTGCAGGAAAAATATGAAGATGCTTCTTGTTTCCAAACTTTTTAATTAACAGAAACTGCCAAGAAAATATATTAAATTTAATGAACTACAATTTATTTTGTGATTCCAGATTGAAAATTGTGATTCAGTATGCTCTTCAATAGAAACTACATATAATTTATTGAGAAGCCACCCTGTGGCCTCCTTGGAAGTTTGCTGAGGCCCCATTATGCATTTTGTCAGTTGAATTTTATAAAATAAATGTCATCACATTTTTATTTGTTTTGTATTATTTAATACAGTTACAACCGATTATTGGATTGCATCTGTCTAAATTATATATATATATATATATATATATTAGGGCTGTCAATTGATTACATTTTTATTCTGATTAATCACATCCTTTTTCTGTGATTAATCACGATTAATCGCACACTTCATGAAATTAAGCATAGACCATTTATCTTGTTTCAAATGTTTATTTGGTCATCATTTGCTATATCCAGCAAAGTAAACCAAAAGATTGAAGGGTGATTCTCAAAAATCTATATTTTCTGCAAGCTTTTTTCAAGATAAATTTAGATGTCTTTCCAAAAAAGGACACTTAGAAACTCCAAAAGGACACCAAAGAACCAAATGATATAAGGAGCCCATATAAGCACATATGAAAGAAAAAAAATCTGAATTTTATAGTATGTGTACAGTGCAACACCAAAGAGCTTTTTTACATTTTAGAGAAGCCAAGTTGCGATACCGAACAGGACCACATGGAGATGCCAAAAAAAAAACTAAACCAAACCTCATGCTGACTGCATACTAGGGCTGTAAAAAAAATGAATGACGATGTATGTGTCATTGATTGCATTTGAATGCTTTCGTTAGCCTATCCAGTTGAACCCACTAGATGCGGCGCTGGTACATTGTTCATTCATATATTGTGGAAAATGAGAGCATCAGTGTGGAGAAGATGTTGTTTACATCAAAACTGAAACCAAGCCGTTCACACAGAACGCATATTTATCACATTTTCTAGAGGGATATCTATCAGTGTTGCACTCGCGTCTCGGAGAGAGCGGCATGTTTAGAAAGCCATGTAAAATTAATGCAAGTTCAACTTTAAAAAACATGTCTAAAGACGTTATGGTGGTTTTCCCCATCCCACTGTATCTCATGTTTTTAAATGAAGAAAGTAGCCTACTCTTTGTGATTGGTTTTCGGTCCTTTGTATTGAACTATACATGCATGGTGCGTTTTTTTTTCTAATTGTTTAAGCAACTTTATTAATTATACATGGTTTATAAACATTATTTTAAACATTATGCACTTTTGTTCAAAGATAGTCGTGTTATTTTATTATGCTTTAAAGAAACGTGCATAATATTTTGCTCGATGCGCCCTCTTGTGGCCTCAGGAGAGAAGCCAAAAGCTTTCCCCCCCCCCCTAACTGAAATTATGCCTTTTAAATTGAGAATATAATTCGAATTTTGATAATATTTAAGTAGAAAATTCTCATTTAGTTTTTCAGTCATTTTGACAGCCCTACTGCATACATCTACTACAGTACACGGATCCATTCCGTATAACTAAACACAGCAACATAAACATGGCAAATCAAAACATTATCGTGAATGTGTGTGGAAACAATGTGAATGTACGGAAATGTCTGTGCCTATGCATAAATACAATGTGTGATCAGTGCATCAAGAGCACTCATACACGCATTATTATAACAGACTCACGCGTGCTTACTGTACTGTACGACTCCTGTATGCCACCGCAATCGTCTTTACCTTGTTTGCAGTCTTCATCCATCAGAACTTTACTAGCGAGACTGGTTATCCCAGTCGAGAAAACATAGTTTGTGTCTCATCTGGCCATACATGGAATGTTTTGACAATCCGTTCAGTCTGTACTAGTGGTGGAAATTTTGATTCTTTCAAGAGATTTGTTCATTTTCAGTTCGTTCACCAAAATGATTCGTTCAGATTTGTTCAGTAACCATTTCTTCATATTACATAAATATGCCAGCAGGTGGCGAAAAAGAGTGTCTTATGTGTTATGTTTTAAGTCAACGAACGTATTCACTTGTTACAAAACTGATTTGGCTTTATTAAAATGTGTGCATAATCTACTCATTAAATAAATAAAGTCTAAATAAGTTGCTCAGATGACCAAAGCACAAGGTTTTCTTGCATAATTAACATATTAATTGTTTGGTCAGACAATTACGCATTCATAAATCAGGGATTAAACGTGGAGAAATGTTCTGTATGCTAAATATGAATACAAGCGTATGTGCACAGTACCTATAACTGCGCTTTGCATCCACTTTCTGCTGATTGCTGATCGAGATTGACATTCTAAATGGCCGACTGACCCAGTACACTCTCAATCATTTCGTTCACGAACGAGATATGTACCAGTTCAGTCATTTCATTCACGAACGAGATATGTACCAGTTCAGTCATTTCATTCACGAACGAGATGTACCAGTTCATTCAACTCGTTCACGAATGAGATGTACCAGTTTGGTCATTTCATTCACGAACGAGATGTACCAGTTTGGTCATTTCATTCACGAACGAGAAGATGATCTCTCGATCTCGCTCAGACTCAAAAGAAATTCGTTCAGTGAAGGGCGTATTCGTTCACGACATTCAACAAATCACATGCTCTGTCACATCTCAAACTCGAAGGCTATTGGCTCGAGGTTTAGTCATTCTTTGACAGGATGAAATAGTTCACAGAGCTGTTCACCGAGCTGCGCATGCTCTGCTAATAGTGTCGCGCTGAGGAATTTCAGTGTACGAGAAATATTCAATAAAAGTCAATGGATTACGTGAATGAGAACGATTCGTTCACCTAAAAGATTCGTTCACCTAAAATATTCGTTCAAAAAGAACGATTTGTTCACGAACTAAACATCACTAGTCTGTACTTCACACAAGCGACATGTGAGAGCTCACGCTCTTCAGAGACAATCACAGAATATGACAGAGCTCGTGTTTAAAAGCGAAACACACTGGAATGAATAATTCACTGTAAAACGCAACGCGAGTCTCTGTTCTCTCTGCAATCTCTGATGTAATCAGCCTGGTTTCCTTTATATTAGCACTGTTTTGGTCGGATTGTTTGAATGCATTCGCTTACTGGATCAGTGGACTGAAAACTTTCCCGGAGTTTAGCGGCTTAAAATGATCTAATCGCAAGCAGAGAAGCAAAATTGGGTTAAAGGGTTAGAATAGAAATTGTGCTTCAGTAATTTTGCGTTAATTGCGTTAAATTATTTTAACACGTTAAGGATTATAAAATTAATCGCATGCATTAAAGGGTTAACGATGACAGCCCTAATATATATATACAGTATATATATATATATATATACACACACACATGTATATAATTAAGGTAAACTTAACATAAGTATGTTACATTAAACCATAAAACTTTAATCAATGGGTTCCAGAAGCTTTAAATACATTAAGTGTGAATGTAAATCATATCACTATTGCTTTGCCATATTGTGTAACACTTCAAGATTTAATTTTGTGTTTAATTTTTGCACAATTTTCATACACTGCACCGGAAGTTGCGGTGGCCGCTGATGCTAAATGCAGAAGCGATCATGCATAGAGTTCATTAGAATCATAATCAAAGATTGAGGCTCTTTACAATTCTCATCCCTAACCAAACCTGAATTAGCTGGAATTGCGATAAGCCAAATACCGTGCAGAAAATTCCCATATTGGCAGTGATATAATCGCAGAGGAGAGCTGAAAAGTCAAAAGAGAAAGAGTTATGTTCTCATCCTGAGAGATTGTGGAGACTGCAGTTACAGGCTTAACATGTCCATCAGGGGAGCGGCATGGAGTGAGAGTTCTCAACCTAGACCACAACAATCCCCGCTCAGCCTAAGACTGAGATAAAGACAAAAAGTGACACACAAGGGCCGTGGGGGTTTTCCCTGCCGCTCATTTCGGCCCTCAAAGGCCTGTGTGGCTGGCTCAGGGATTCCAGCCCCTTTTCGGCACTGATCTGCTACTGCCCTCTGCCATAAAGGCATAATCCCAAGAGACTCTGGGGCAAGGGCCAGCCGTGCCTAATCCCGCCCCTCTTTGTGATGCCGCCGGCCACTCCAGAATGGAGTGTGGGGCTTAGGGAGGCCACACAATACCCCCAAAGAGCACCGCCCCCTCCCCGGCCAAAAGAGAGGCTGACCGGAGGGAGATCCCCAGCACTGAAAGGCCTTTGGTGTGCATCCACGGGCTCCGCGGCTCCAGTATTGTTCACATGCCAACGCGGAGTCAGAGCCGAACAAGAGTTAACACCTGCTTAGACGGCCTCCCAAATCTACCCTGTTTACTTAGCAGGGCTTGTAGATGCATCGGGGAAATCAGGCTGAGGAGTCTAATGGGACTGTGGGCTGAAAAGCACAGAGGAATCAGGGAGATTAGGGAGTGTTAATGCCACTTGTGGGCTGTGAAAGGATGATTGGACGAGAGAAAGAAAGAATGAGAAGAGGAGGAAAACCAAAGCCTATGGGGACGTGTAACGTGTAGGCCTCTCATGACCTCCGCATGTAAAACTGGGCTTGTGTATCTGAGGCAATCGATATTTCCCACCGCCTCATGCACCACTGACTTTGGAACAAACAACACCGCAAATTACATTTTTCAAACCATGTGTTGCTTCAAACTATGAACTCAGCCGCCGCGTAAACAGACTGCAGGGAAGATCATGTGCGATTGTTTGCGGGCAAACTCAGAATATTTACCACCAAAAATTAAAAGAGTGGGAGTAAACACATGAAAAGCCTTTTATACTGAGCAGAGACTTTGAGGTGACACATTTCCCTTTCGGATCAACTATTTAAAACGCAGTATGTCCCTATAGCACACATAGACAATCTGTTCACCTGATCCTTGAGCACAATTCACCCTTGACAAAATACTCACATACGGTCCCATCCTGGTGATCTGCTTCCACATATATGCATATGCGCGCATTCACACAACATACACACAAACTCAGCCAATGCTGTGTGTCCCAATCCTATGGCTGTGGATTTTTGTTTGAATGGCCCGTAGAATTATCTGGACCTCAGAAAAAATAAACAAATAAAATAAATAAATAAATAAATAATTCTTAAAGTATTCTTTTTAAATTTATATTATTTTAAAAAGTAGTGCCCTATCATTATTAAGCAGATGGTTTAAAAACCCAAGGTCAATGAGAGAGTGAAGCTGTTTATTTAGTAAAGAATGGAAGTAATTTTAACCAAACACTATATGCATAATTTGTGCAGTGGTTAAAGTGGCCTTTTGAGTTTTAGATTACAGATGTGGTATTCTGAGACAGAACTTTGTGATATAAGAAATTCGGTAACACTTTCTATGAAGCCCATATTTATAATACATTATAAGGGTATTCTTAAGGCATTATAATGAATGCATAATACATTATAAAAACCCTTATAATAGGTTATATCATCTTATAAATAATCATAACAATTATAATACATTATAATGCTTACGCATTTGTGGTTATACCTTTTCAGATTATGATTATTTATAACACAATGAACACCATATTAAACCTACTTTTACATTTATAATGGACTATATATTTTGACATTGTTTATTTAAGATCTGCACAGTATCTTACATCTTGTAAGTGGTTAGGTGTGGAGTGTTATTTGAGTGTTCACTGTGAGGCTAATATTAATTTTGAAGTGAGCTAGTTAATAATTCAACTGAAAAAAATGCAATGTTAATATGTTAGGTTACATTTTATTTTGATGGTCCCCTTAGTCTATCGACTATAAGCAACTTTGCAACTACATGCCAACTAACTCTCATTAGAGTATTAGTAGGCTTAGGTTAAGGTAGGAAGAATGTTGACGTACTTGCAAAGTTACTTATATCTGTTGGGGAACCATCAAAAATAAAGTGTTAGCATATATTTAGCAGACATACTAATACTCCAATGACTGCTAGTTGACATGCAGTTGGCTGCAGAGTTACTTATCAACAGCAATATTAATAATCAAATTGATATTACAATAAAAATAGTTCAAAGCAAATGTGTCATATTACACATTCATCTGATCTGATATCTGATCTTATGGCTGTTTGAGGAAAAAAATATTATTATTATTATTACTATACTTATAAGTGGTCATTGATTGCTTTAAGTAAAGTAGCATGAGAAAGATGGCAAGATATGAGACTTATATTACATTATAACTATGAGAAATATAATCCATTGTAACTTAAGTGGATGCAACATGTTCACTGTGTGTTATAAATCATCATACTCTTAAAAGCTATAACCACAAATAAGTAAATATTATAAAACATTATAACTGTTCTTATGAATATTCATAAGATTATATAGCATATTATAAGGTTTTTATAATGCATTATGCATTCATTATAATGCCTTAAGAATACCCTTATAATGTATTATAAATATGGGCTTCATAGAAAGTGTCACCAGAAATTATTTAGTATTTCTGTCCAGTCTTCTGCTTTGCACACTTCTTTTGCACTTTTTTTTTGTGACATTTGCAGAATTTGTCAGAATGGATTTAAATATAGTGCAATGTTAGCCAAAATATTTAAAGCACTAAATGCATAGGTCAGTAGATGTGTAGAATGTTGTGAATAACATGTTCTGCTGAATGACAAAATTCTGTGGAAATCTTTCTGCACAATTCTGCAGGCAGGTAGTTGACATTACATTTCAAGCAGTGACAGCAGTGTCCTGCAATGATGTACTTCATTTGAATCTATTAAGAAAAAAATATATTTTAATACTTGCACTGTTAAAAAAAAGAATTAGTCACAACGTAGCACTATTTAAATGAACTGTATAAAAGCTCAAATGTAACAGACAGTATGTAATACAGCACATTAAATTTAGATTTTATATATGCATATACATTTTCTTCTAAAAACTTGATCTGCAAAACAGTGGGACACTGATGATTCAATTGCCTGCGACACAGTTATGATGTTGTTCATTAAAAACGCAGCTGGCATTTATTAACCAATGTTGTCAAATGATGAGATGACTGAAATCCTGCTGGCATCATCTGTTTGTTTATCATACATCTTCACTGTTAAAAAGTACAGTCATAATGAAAAATGCACTCAAGTTCTGATGACTTGATAGAGAAGACATGATGAGATGACCAGTAAGTAATACAGTGAGCAGCCAATGTGTGCTGTTTTTTACTGTCCACTATGTAACTTATAGGGAGCGAATCAGTGCAGGGTTCTGAAAATGTCTGATTCCCTGGGCAGTGTATTTACTGAACTAGGGAGTAGATAGAAACATACCCATGGTTTTTCATCTATAGTTTTCCATCTTCAGCTATTCCAGAAGGTACTGTAGTGTGTTTGTATTTAAAAATTTCCCAAACAGGTCCACCAGAGACCACTGGTCAAACAACAGACAGTCTTGTTGAGCCATTGTTGGTTTTGGGCTTAAACAGAGCTTTCATAGTGTCACAGAGCCACAGGCCACATTTATTCTTGAAAAAATTATATTTGCTTTGTATCTGCATAATATCTAGATATTTTTTAGACTGACTGCATTGACTTCCTTCCAGTGCGTCTCTGGTGTGATCAATTAGAGATCACACCACACTTACGTATGTACCAAGGTTATTTTCGTAAACGAAAACTAAAACTAAGACGAAAATGACTGATGAAAAAACAATTTCGTAAACTGAAATAAAATAAAAATGACAAAATAATTCAAAAACTAAAACGAAACGAAACTAACAACAGTTATTGAAAAACGAACTGAAATAAAATAATAATTATCAAAAATAAATAATCGTTTAAGTAATCATTACGTTCTCACCCCTTGGCGGAAAAATATTTGAGTCGTGTGGCAATACCCGTAAATGGCGCATCGCGCACGTGAGGTTATCTGATGGAGAGACGCAAAGCAGTTTAAAGCCTGCATGGGTCCTGTTTGGTAAATGTGCACCAGCAGTACTTAACAGAACACCCGACCCATTATCCAACAGCAGCACTAATTTAATTCTGTACCAGACCAGACCCGTTTGACAAAGACCGCGAGTCGCGACCCGAACCGCACCCGCATTAAATCCATTGCATCAGGTAGGCAAAATTATTTATTTTCTCATGCACCACAAGCAATCAAACCAAAATTAGGCATTCTAAGTTGGTGCTTTGAAGAAAAACAGGCACGCAGCGCAACGTAATAATTAACAGAAAAAAAGACGAGAACGTGCATCCTTTCTGAAAACAATACAAAACTTGAGCATAGCATCTTGTGATCACTCTGCCAGGCTTTCGGACAAATGTGCATAGGCTAAATCACATCATAAACACGCTTATAATTCCTAATAAATTAAAAGAACATATTAAAATATGAGCCTTTACTGTTAAATGCGATTGCCGTTATTATTGAATTTCATTAGTCCCAGTTATGATTTATGCGCAGTTGTTCACGGAAAAGTGAGCAAGACACAACAGTTACAATATATTATGATCGTTAAAAAAGAAAAAAGACATCTAACCGTCATAACCAAATTAGGCTACATTTATTGTCATATTAAATATCTCAATACACATCATTAGATGACATTAAGCACAACTTGTGTAGATTTATTTAGTAAAAAGGCTTGACTGCTTCATTTTGGCGTATATTTATATACTTTTAGCATTTAATCAATCTCAGCATGCGTTAATTTTGTGTCGCTAGACATTTGCATCACTAAGTCTAAATTATGCCTTATTGCCTTTTATGCTTTCTTTGGCCTGCACTCTGGAAGTGATCTGTTAATTATGCTAAGCTTTAATTAAAACTGAAACAAAAGCTGAAACTAAACTATATAAAAACTAAATAAAACTGTGTTCACAAAATAAAAACTAAACTAAAACTAACAACAATATTAATGAAACTAATAAAAACTAAACTGAATTGTCTTAAAGTGCTCTCTTTGTGGAGATAAATGAAAGAAGCAAGATTCTAAGTGTAAATAAATTGATTTTGGATATTGTTGATTTTCTTATTACTTAATTACATATTTATTACATAGTAATTACATTTTACTTAGTGGAACATGAATAATAAAAACTAATTTGCATTTACATCTTCATTAAATGCAGTAAGAATCCATCCAAGACCATCTCCAGACCGTCTTGAGTGAATTTACATCTTGCTTTTAATGTGGTCAGTTGTGACGTCATCACATAAAACACTTTAAGAACAGTGCCTTGACTGATTTGCAAGAGAATGGTAGGATATCAGATTTGAGATCAAATATAAATAAATTGATTTAAAAAAATCAGATTTGAGATAAATACATAAATCAACTCAGGGTTTAAAAAACAGCAGAATTGCATGTTAGTTTTAGAGTGTAACAATGTGTCTGTCAGTTTTTCCTGGCACAGTGGAGGGTCATGTGGGCACAGCTTGCCACTCAAACACACACACACACAAAGAACCTGGATTCATGTCTGAGGGTTACCGAGTTGAGTGGAGTGTGTTGGTGGGGAGCTGGTCTCTGGTCTTTCTGCCATCTGTGAGAATTTTATGCCACAGTGCATCACTATGCCAACCACTTTCATTTTGCTCTCTCTCTATCTTCAGTAGAAGGGTCTGTCAGTGTAGTCTCATCTAGACGTGTCAGCTGAAAGCCTCTATCAGACATGAGTCATATACAGTGAAAAAACTACAACAATGGAATACGAAATACAACAAAGCCTTCCACACAACCTAATACTGAACTGCATTTCTGTTTATTGCATCTCCCACAAACACCCAGACCCTCTTTTCAAAGGCAGTGCAGAGTCTTCATCTACGCCTGGCTGTCCTAATACGCTTTCATGAGTGAAAGACACAAAACCTTGGCAAACACACAAAATTCACTGGCGATGAAATTCAATCTATCTCGCTGTCAATTTGTGGCTTCCATGAAACGAATGAGAGGTAAATCTTTCTTTTCAATTATGAATGTCTCACTCGTCTGGATTGATTATTTTTGAAATGGATGATCCATTATTCATTATAGGGATCGGATAATGACACATGAAAATGCGAAGGAGAGCAGAAGGTGTGTAAAAACAGCCCTTGCGCACTTACTATAGCCTAATAATGGATTTCATATCAAGAATTCTTTATTATATATCACAAAAATATTATTGGAATAATTGCAAATTGCTATTAAAATTACATTATTATTTGTAGGATGTCATCAGACATGATTTGATATCTTTGTATTTACCACTGTATTGTCCGCATATCATCAAAACTCTAAAAATAAAAGTTCCAATTTGAGCCAAGAAGGGTATTTCAGTCTGACATTGTGTCAACCCTGGAACCTTTGAGACTATGCATGGACCAATCTGCTGTAAGTGTAAGACTAGAGCTCAGTAACAGTGACATGGGAGAATAATGTATCCCATTGACTTCTGAAATGTAACAAAACAATTTAAGACATAATGACTATTTACACACTGCAGCTAAATTTGGTTGTCAATTCATCTTTTAATGCTTAATCCTGTTCTGTACACACAGGGTTCAGTAATTTATGGGAGTGACAACTGAATTCTATAACTGAATTGACCCGAAATATGCAGATAGTGCCAGATAGAAATTCTGCAGGGTGTATGGAACTGAAATGAACAACTAGTTGTTAATGACATGTTTAAATGTATATCAGAGCTGTGGTGCAAGAAATCACAGGGAAGGAGGTATATTTCCTTCCTTGTATATCGCGACACGCACCTGCCTACTTTATTATCGGTAACACTTCAGTATAGAGTCCAATTCTCACTATTAACTAGTTGCTTATTAGCATGCCTATTATTAACATATTGGCTGTTTATTAGTACTTAAAAAGCACGTTCTGCATGACCATATTCTACGTTCCTAATTCTACCCAATGCCTAAACTTAACAACTACCTTACTATAAATAAGCAGCAAATTAGTAGTTTATTGATGCAAAAGTCATAGTTAATGGTTTGTTAATAGCAAGAATTGGATCTTAAAATAAAGTGTGACCTTATTATCTCTATAAAATGGATTGCTTTATGAACTGAGCCAAAGAATAACAAGCCCAAAGATGCTTAATAAGCATTGCTTATAATAAGTGGACATGGCAACACTTCCAAACATAAACAAAACATGATGGGTCTGTCAGTGGTTTAGATAAAATCACCGAAATGTTCAGTTGACATGTCCACAAGAGGCGCTATAAGCAATATATTGCTTTTGGGGGGGGGGGGGGGGGTTATTAAAAGGTCCAGTGTTTCTAGTGTATTTTTTGAAAAACGATACAGCATTGCATTGCACGTTTCACGGCACTTTCAAAGTAAAATGTCCACTGTGCTAAAGTGTGCTCAGTGTCAGTCAAATGTAAATGTGACTATGGAAACGTATTATTACATAGTTGTATGTATCACGGCAGTTGAGGTTAATGCTCTATCACATTTGAAAGTAATGTAATGTACCTTAAATCTAAGCAATAGTGTTGACAAAAGCAAACGTGAGATAAAAACACATTTGCTGAACCAACCATGCTGCTTTAGCTTCCCCCTAGGAGGCTTTGAACTCTTTTTGTGGAGTGTCATGACTCATGTTTCAGAAGACTTGTACCCCAGCACTCCACATCGCAAGTGCAATGCTGTACCAGCTGTGCTACCGGGCAAGTTTAGTATGTCAGAAAAGCCATACATATAGATCCGGTTATGTAATGCAAACATCAAAATGTATTAGTTTACAAATCATGCACATGTAAAAGTGTTTTGAGGAGACAACATAGTATTGTGCAAGCAAATGCACAAGAATAAGTATTTATCATTTATTTGCGAATATAGCTGGAAACTGCAGTGAAATATATGTACAGGTACGTTTTTGTAGAAAGTGTAGGAAGAGTCACATATTTCCAATGAGCCTAGGTTGGGTTTCAATGATCTGATCACAAAGTGTTTTAGACACAAAGCATCTTTATACCCAGGCCTATGGGTTCTTTATAAGATAAATCATTGCTAAAGACAAAGTCTTGATTTTTGAAAGTGAATCTGCACTGGTGGATTGATGAAGATTCCAATCAATATTTCAGTTCAGCACCTCCAGATTGTTTTGTGAACTCCAGGTGAAGCTAGCGTGCAGGTTAGAAAATGGAGGAAACATTTCTGGCCCCTAAGTTTCATAAATGTTTAATGCTATAGTTTAATAATGTCCCATAGTGGAGGAAAAGAACATTGAGAACCCGATTTATTTAACAGATTTAAGTTACGGATCTGAAAAACAACATATTTTCAAAACAAAGTTGGTAGACCGCCTGAATGACTAGTCAGTCCTAAGTAAGCCCTGTCTGAGTTGTAGCACGGGGGTAGCTTGTGGGGATGTGGGTTTGAACCTGGCCTGGCTCATGTCTCAGTTGCATTCCCCCCTCTGTCTCCCTATTAGGGTTGGGTATTGTTTGAATTTGATCAATTCTGATTCCAATTCCGATTCCAATTCCTCTTATCGATTACGATTATTTTCGATTCCCAGTTTCGATTCCAATGTGATTAAATAATGATATCAAACATTTATCCTTAACCATTTATTGGAGCGGAATACCATGAACAAAAATCAACAGACTACATAAAGACTCTTTAAGAGCTGTTTGTGTGCAAAATAGAACTGCATGATTCTGGATAAATTGAGTTTTTTTTTCTTCCCCCCCAATGAAGTTGTGGTTCTCTCGTGATTCTGAAGAAAAAAAACATTAGACATCTAAACAAAATTACATGTAATTTATGAATTAATGATTAAATAACTCACTCAAGATGTACTTGTTTCATTACTGGATGAATCAGCGTTCTTGAACAAATCTCTTGTATGATTCAAAGACAAATACATTTTAAAGGGGTCATATGATGCAATTTCAATTTTTCCTTTCTCTTTGGAGTGTTACAAGCTCTTGGTGCATAAAGAAGATCTGTTAAGTTGCAAAGACTAAACTCTCAAATCCAAAGAGATATTCTTTATAAAAGTTAAGAGTCAACCACGCCTACCTAAAATAGTTTGAGTTTGTAAGAATTTTATTCCAAACAAATAAATATGTAATTTGATAAAATAAACATTTATTTTAAGTTGGTCTGCAACTAATAATTATTCGATAATCAATAATGATTGCTTCTTTGGATTAACTGATTTATCAGATTTTTTTTAAAAAGCCAGATATTTTTAGTATGGACAGTAGCACACAAACAAACAAAAGATGGACTGACCAGCTGAATGAAGAGGTTGTTTAGCTCTGTCAGTGGCTTGTTGATGAGCAGTAGTTCCTCTGCAGCCTCAGTGTCTTCATTACTGTCTGATCTCTACAAAAAAGAGAGAGAGCATTATTAGATCGAGAAGAAAAAGCAACAGGGAGAAAGCAGGGGAAGCAAATGGAAAAAAATGAGGACAGTCAGTCATTGGGGGGATGCTTAGAGAAGAGAACTCAAGACCCAACGCAGCAGAGGATTGAGCATCTGAGAGCTCATGTAATCATCACAGGAAGTACAGTAGCTTGAAGCTGGTGCTATTTTTAACAGAGACGCTCCTCAGAGGTGCTGGGGTCTCTGCACACTGCCCAGCTCTGCTGCCAGAATGGAACAATGTGTACAGCTCGCTGTCTACCAACAGCCACAACATCTTACTCTTTAGTAACAGCTGTCAGAGAGAAAGGGAGAGAGACAGACAAAAATAGACAACAACAGCAAAAATGCAAAAGAAATGCAAAGATGGTAAAACTAATGACATTATTTACTGTCTTTACATTTATTTTGAAAGATGAAAATCACGATTATGGTAAGGGGCGTTATATTTCTGACGAGTGCTTGCTGTGTTCGGCCAATCACAATGCACTGGGTCAGCTGGCCAATCAGAGCAGACTGCGCTTGTCGGAGGAGGGACTTTGTAGAAAACGAAGCGTTTGAGAGAGGCGGGGCATAGAGGACCTACAATAATGTACAGTATTTGAAAAATAATGTGTTTTTTGAACATTAAAGCATGTCAACATATTCTGTTACACCAAATAATGATCTTTAAAAAAGCATCATACACTCTTAAAAATAAAGGTGCTTCAAAAGGTTCTTCAGGCGATGCCATAGAAGAACCATTTTTGGTTCCACAAAGAACCATTCAGTCAAAGGTTCTTTAAAGAACCATCTCTTTCTTACCTTTTTGTAATCTGAAGAATGTTAAAGGTTCTTTATGGAACCATTTAGACAAAAAGGTTATTCTACGGCATCGTGAAGCACCTTTATTTTTAAGAGTGTATGACCCCTTTAAACTCCCTTTGCTCATTTCAAATATTAATGATGGAGCTCGGGCTGACATCGTGAGAGAAACGGTGAACGCGAGAGGGAAGGACAGTCAGTGCAGTGGGAAAAGTGTTCGGTAATGTCTCGCTCATCATTATCACCCAAATGAATTTGGGTTGCACAGACGCTTTTTTAATAAGCTTTGCATTTCTCTCTTTCGGTCGCTGTCTTTTTTTTCTCTCTGAGAACTGAATTCCATTACATGGTCCTTTTTTGCAATGTCCGTGCATTAACATGTATGGAAGGACGCTGAGTGAAAAACAAAGGCCTTGGGTGGATAATGAGGGTTGAGGAGGAACTGACAGGGGAGTGACTTCCTGTGAGTCCTGTGTGCCACATATTTGACTTTAAAGCGCTGAAGCACACCCGTAAAAATAGCACCGGGAACTATTAGACGTCAAAGTACTGGAAATTGAACATGAACGCTCGCACGCACAAGCTCGGTAGCTCTGACAAAGATGTCCACGGCGAGTAATTATGGGTGGCTGGATGTATCCTGCTGGTATCTGCATAGCAGTTGTCATTGCATAATCTAATCATCAGTGAGGAGAGGATCCAGACATGAACCCCCTAAAAGCATGCCTACGGCGACAGTAGCAGGCAAGCACTCCCTTATGACGGGGGGGCTGGGGGGTGTAGGGAAAGGAGGAAAGAGAGAGAAACAAGGAGGAGCTCAAGAAATGACAGAGTGAGAAATGTTTACAAACAAGAGGATGGGATGGGGAGGGTGAGAAAGGAAAAATTAAATATGAATGTTTAACTATGAACTACTGGAACGAGAAAAAGAGAATGAGAGGATTAACAGCAGTCTGTGACATGAGAAACGAGAAAGACCAAGAAAAATTAAGATAGGACATCTGCATTAATAATGGCTTGTTTCCACCTGTTTATTATTTGATAATCGATTAATCGGTTAAGTAATTCTTAATCAGATAAAAAAGCCTGATTTTTTTTTTTTCATTTTAATATTTATTTTTTAGTATTTTTATTGCACTGAAATAGATTTTCTGAAAAGTTTGTATCACACTCCAACACTGGACAAACTGGGGATATAAATGGGGATGTACATTTTTATTGTAGATGTAAAGATTTTTTATTTCTGGATGAAGAAGCAGAAAATAGAGGAATAAAGCATTAAATATTTATCAAGATATACACTAGAGGCAGATTTTTTATTTTATTATTATTTTATTTTAATTGTGTTATTATTATTAAAAAAAAATTTTCCATTATCGGTTTTTAGAAATTTTATTTATTAGTTGTTCCAGCCCTAGGTTAAAGAAGAAACAATAGCTTTTGACAATTTTCTGTTCAGTACAGAGTTACCATATCTTAGTGCTTCAAAAATCTCTTTTTGAAGAGAGAAAAAACAAAACAAAAACAAAACTCACTACTTGACCACAGTATCCTAATAGGTTGATGCTGAAGGACTAGTAGACCATCCTGACCCATCTATAATTTATGCAAAAGAAAAGGATAGAGGTGAAACTGATAGAAAATTTGTATGGAGGGGAAATTATTTTGGCACTTTCCCCAGTGGAGACTTTAGTGATAGTGTTTAAAGGAATGACTTTTACTTATATTATTTTCTCTGTGGCACAATGTTAATTAACACAGACCAAAAATGGTCTGTGACAAATAAAAACAAATAAATAAATAAAAACAGGCATCTCAAACCTCCTGACTCTAAAACTGACAAAATTCAGTTTCAATAACATTCAGTGGTTACATTTGTAAACGTATATGGGGTTAGACAGTAAACTTTAAGAAATATTAAATATATTAATACATTTGTAGTTTGTGTTGGAAGGAGACCTTACAATGACAATTGACAGAATAACTGTTAGTTCATGTTGTTAACTAATGTTAACAAATGGAAATTTATTGTAAAATGTTTCCATAATACAGTTTAAAATAATTGTTTTCTATTTTAATATATTTAATGATGTCAAAACTGAATTTTTAGCATAATTACTCACATGATCACACGAAATGAATCATTCTAATATGCCAATTTGGTTCTCAAAAAGTATGATTTTCATCAGTGTTAAAAAACAGTTGTGCTGCTTAATACTTTGTGGAAACGGTGATAGTTTATTTGATAGGATTCTTCAATTAAACAAAAACATATAAATCCTTTGTAACATTATAAATTTCTTGATTACCACTTTTGATCAATTTAATTTAAAATCCTTACTGAATAAAAGTATAAATTTCTTTCCAAAAAAAAAAAGAACAAAAAAATCTCTCTGGTCCCAAAATTTGGAACAATAGCATTATATCAAGTCAATATTTATTACATCTGCACAAACAAATTCACTAAAATGAATTTTTTTAAACTTCCAAATGATACATATGAGAGTATGAGGACAGTTTTGGGAGAATATGTTTGGTTTTGGCTCATTAGAGAAGATAAAGAAGTACTCTGCTCACTTAACTATAAAACTGCATGTGAAATATACTGTGACAAAAAACAGCAATTTAGACTTTTGTCACACTACATTGCTACAGTTTGGAAAGAGTGGTTGGTAACTGGAAAAGCTACAGTGTTTGCTACTAAGTGTATCAAACAAAAGTCTTTTTAATCTTCTCTCTTAAAAATACCTTTCACAGATTCAATAACACAAACCCTATGATCTTTGGCAATTGTCATTTTTGTGTGCAATATGCATCATGTGGGCCACACTGGGTAGCACATCAATGGCTGAGACTACAGTTTAATAGGCTTATTCACAAATGGGCATATTCATAAATTTAAACAAAATTGAAATCAGAGACAGATCTATACAGTAAGGAGGATAGAGGCCAATAAAGAATATGAGACAGAGAGACTGTCCTCCCAATTACATAGAAACGTACTTGGTTACTTACGTAACCTCGGTTCCCTGAGATACGGGAACGAGTACTGCATCGCTACATGCTTATGGGGAAAACTCATTTTTCGCCGAGGACTGAAGACTTTTACAATCATTGTAAATATCTCAGGGAACTGAGGTTACGCAAGTAACCGAGTAGGTTCCCTTTCGATACTTCACTCGTACTGCATCGCTAGATGCTTATGGGGAACCAATACAATCCCGCCGTGCCATTAAAGAGGAACAACTGACACAAACTGGCCTTGAGCATAAAAGGCTCAGAGGGACCAATTATAAGCAGGGCGAGCCCTGCAGTGGCAAGAGGCTGAACTCACTGAGGTCAGCCCAGTCTTGGATAATCGTTCCAACGGTTTCATACAGCCTCAGCACTACTGAAACGGCCAAGAGCATACCTGAAAAATTAGACTGCCTTAGGCAGGTGCGCATCCATTTAAGCAGATAGAATCCGAGCCTGCAAAGCCGGAACCGCCAAGATATAGAACCTGGTGAAAGTGGACAGCGAGGCTCAGCTGGCCGCATCACAAATGTCTGCTATGGACATGCCACTTGACCATGCCCAGGACGAGGCCAAGCCCCAAGTGGAATGGGCTTTGACTCCTATGGGGCTCTGAAGACCCAGGGAGGAGTATGCTAGTGCGATAGCGTCAACTAACCATTGAGAAATCCTCTGCTTTGTGACCAGGGACCCTTTGGTGTGGCCTCCAAAGTGTACGAAAAGTTGTTCCGACCGCCTGAATGGGGCAGAACGCTCTATGTAAATTCTAAGCGCCCTAACCGGGCAGAGAAAGTTACACTCCTGGTCCTTCTCAGGAGGAGGAAGCGCAGAGAGAGTAATAACCTGGGTTCTAAATGGGGTGTAGAGCACCTTAGGAATGCATCCCTGTCTTACTTTTAGGATGACTTTGGAGTCGTTAGGCCCAAACTCAAGACAGACAGGACTTACCGAGAGAGACTGCAAGCCACCTATTTGTTTAACTGATAGTAAAGCTAGTAGCGGAGCGGTTTTTAATGACAGTGTTTTAAAGTCTGCAGACTGTAGTGGCTCAAAGGGGGAGCCCTTGAGGGCTCTCAGGACCGTGGGCAGGTCCCACGCAGGGAACGTGGGGAACCGGGGCGGATTGAGCCTCCTGGATCCTCTCAGGAAACAGACAACTAAGTTGTTCCGGCCCACAGACTGTCCAGCTATAGGAGCATGGAAAGCTGCTATAGCTGCCACATAGACCTTGAGCGTGGAAGGGGAGCGGCCCTTGTAGGTAGGAAAACATCACTGATATGTCACATGAAACTGGGTCTTCCCCGCGGGTTGTGCACCAGGCAGAAAAGACCGACCACTTAAGGTCATAGAGGCGTCTCGTAGACGGGGTTCTAGCCTGTGAGATAGTATTCAAGACACTCTCAGGGAGATCTACTGATTCCCATCGAGAACCCAGAGGTGCAGAGTCCACAGCTCGGGCTGGGGGTGCCAAATCGTCCTGTTAGCCTGAGAGAGGAGGTCCTGCCTCAGGGGAATGGGCCACGGGGCTGCTGTTAGTTCCTCCAGATCAGGGTCACCAGAAGGACCATGTGTCTGTGTTCCCTGACTCGTCTAATTACCTGAGGGATCAGAACGATTGGGGGAAAAGCATACAGGAGGAGGTTGGGCCAATTGTGGGCCAATGCGTTCTTGCTCTTCGAAAAATAGGTTGGGCAATGAGAGTTGTCTTTTGAGGCAAAGAGGTTGACCTCTGCCCTGCCAAATATCTCCCAGATTCTCTGAACCGTTTTGGGGTGGAGCATCCACTCGTCTGAGGGGACGTTGCTCCGAGATAGCATGTCTGCTCCTCGGTTCAATATGCCGGGCACATCTGCTGCCCTCAATGAACGCAAGTTGAGATGTGCCCACTCCAAGAGGTGTTTTACCATCTCGAAAAGGAGCTGAGCCTGCCCTGGTGATTTATATATTTATATACTGTCATGCTGTCTGAGCGGACTAGCATGTGGTGTCCCTTCAGGCCTGGCAAGAAGGTCTGAAGTTCTGCCATCATCTCGAGACAGCTGATGTGTAGCCAGCTTTCTGCATCCGACCAGGAGCCGAAGGTCGGTCTGCCTTCGCACAGAGCTCCCCAACCAGCGTTGTATGCATCTGTCAAGACAACCTTCCTTCTGTGAATCAAACCCATAGTCATGCCCTGCTTGAGCCACTGTGGGTTTTTCCAAGGGGCAGAGCTGTTACACAGGTCTGGCTCACCCTGACATGAATGTGTCCATGATGCCACGCATGGGGCAGAATTTGAGGTTTCAGCCAGTACTGAAGGGGTCTCATGCGGAGCAGACCTAGCTGTAGTACTGGTGATGCAGAGGCCATGAGGCCCAGCATCTTTTGAAACGACTTGAGAGGGCGAGAGGCTCCGGTTTTGAAAGATGGCGCGAGCTGTTGTATGGCCAGTGCACATTCTGGCGCCACTACCGCCCTCATGTGGTTCAGTTCATTGGCTGGGAGACAGAGAGCTCTTGGCAAAATTGACCCTGAGTCCCAGGCGCTCTTATTGATTGAGAAGGAGGGACCTGTGGGATATTAGCTCGGCCTCTGACTGGGCTAAGATGAGCCAGTCATCGAGGTAATTCAGAATTCGGACTCCTGTCTGCCTCAGAGGGGAGAAAGCCGCATCCATGCACTTTGTAAAAGTGCGGGGAGCTAGCGACAGTCTGAAGGGCAGGACCGTGTACTGATATGCCACTCCCTCGAAGGCGAATCTCAAGAATCGTCTGTGATGGGGGGTTACCTGGATGTGAAAATAAGCATCTTTCAGACCAGAGAAAAGAACCAGTCCCCTGGGCGTATGTGCGAGAGGATCTGCTTCAGGGTAGTCATTCTGAAAGGCTGTTTTATGAGGGCACGGTTCAGGTGTCTGAGATCGAGGATGGGCCGGAGGCTGCCATCCTTTTTGGGGACGAGGAAGTAATGGCTGTAGAAGCCTGACTCGCTCTGAGCTGGCAGAACTGTCTTCTATGGCTCCTTTTGCCAGTAAATTCTTCAACTCGGATTGCAAGACGTGAGCGTCCTTGCTCTGCACTGAGGTGGAGACCACGCCACAGAACTGTGGGTTTTTTTGAGTGAACTGGAGTGAGTAACCATTTTATAATCCCCAGAACCCAGTCTGACACTCCGGAGATTGCCTGCCCATGGATTAGTTCGGGTGGGGAGTTGCCATGCGGGGACTTGACACTCGTGATAACTGAAAAAGGAAATGTGCTCTCATTTTTAAAATGTTTGCTTTTTATTTTTCTCGCTATAAGAGTGGCTGTTTGTGAGGGCGCTTTTAGAACGGGCCCCGTATTCACAACAGTTTAGAAGATAGATTTTAAATCTAATTCTCTATACAGACGCTAAAGCGCCCTCTCATGCTACTGACGTGGTTAGTGATAAACTAATGCTTTATTATATCTTGATAATTTTACACGCCTAAAAACACGTATGAAATACTCATTACATAATTCTTTGCATTTAACTGTATCCTGGGCCAGTTCTAGGGGAGTGCTAGAGGGAACGAAATGAAAGCAAGAGCACCTCATTTGAAGCTGTAGAAATAGGGTAGAGGTGAAACATTTTCCAAACGCTCCAGTTTGTATTTGTGTTTGAACTCTGGAGAGCTACAAAGGTTTCTATTTTCAACATGTTATTGTAGCATTGATCAATGTAGCCAATCACTGACATTTTTTGTTGATTTCTCGAACGCAATGGCTAAGCGTTGCATTGCAATGAAAGTGATAACCATAACAATGGACAGGACAAAAATATGTCCAAACAGACGTAGGCCACATTAAGGCTAGAGCACCCTCACTACTTTCAGAAGTCTCAGTGATTTGATTCTGGAACAGGGCCTGCCTGTATCTGAAGAAGTAGGAGAAAATATAATTTTACATATTTCTATATTTACCATATTAAAGCCTCCTGTGTATAGCACTCTAACACGATGTACTGTACGTGCTTTGAGCGATCATGCATGGTCCTCTCCAATATGGTGACCCAGATAGCACACACAATTATGAAAAAATTATACCCCAATATATAATTTCATGATACCATTAAAATTTCTGTAGGCGGGAATTATTTGTAATGAAATTCTAATGAGCCGCTTTGTGATATCACAAAGCCCGGAAAACAAACGCTGTAGTCCAAACGAGCCGTTCGTTGTAAAAGGGATTTTTAAAAAACTAAATATCTCCCTTTGGAGTGGACTTTGAGATTTGTAACTTTCTAATGCCCAAACATACACACTACACACCGACTAAAATAAATAAAAGTGAAAAAGCATAATAGGACCCCTTTAAATGTGAATCCTGCATGTTCCTCTTGCCTCTGTATGTATAAATGGCGGAAACGTGGTTTTGTTTACCACACAAATACTGAAGCACACGAGACGCTCGAGGTGATTTCCGGCCTCTGCGTCTCACTATATGACGGCATGAACAGAAAAACTTAATCTCCATTGCTGCTGTGAGAGTCACTTCGCAAGAATTTTACCATTTCATTTGAGAAAACTTGCATCATACTGTATACACACAGAAACTTCATGGCAACCTGTCAAAATAAAAGTAAGGTTTAACATGTAACAGAAATATATTACTCTTGTATTACTTTTGTACAGTATAATGTACATCTTTAAATATAAAATTTTCTATCAAATTTAAATAAAACAATTAAATTATAAAAATAAATATTACAACCAGATCAATCACTTAATTGTAGAAAAAAATAATATAATTATTAGCCTATTAAAAAATGTTTTAAAGGAATATTCACACAATTTTTCTTCCATGTATTAATTTCAACAGTAAACCTCAGTTTGTCTGCCAAAAAATAAAAAGGGTTTAATTTTCATTTGATTTAAAATAAATGTTTAATGCCTTCATTTGATTTTCAGAAAAATTAAAAAGAATTTCTGGGGGGGGAAAAAAAGAAAGAAAGAAAAAGTTTGTAGGGCCCTATTGTTTAAAATGTTGAAATTGAGACTTTTTGACTTATTTTTTCACCTGAAATGTTTTTGTAATTACACAAGAGTAAAGTACCGGAAAAAAGATACCGTTGGGTACTGGCACCGAAATTCAGGTACCGATACCGGTACCGTACCGGTTAAAATGTGAACGGTACCCAATCCTACATACATAGCATACAGTGCTGCTTGAAAGTTTGTAAACCCTTTAGAATTTTCTACATTTCTGCATAAATATGACCCAAAACATAATTAGATTTTCACACAAATCCTGAAAGTAGACAAAGAGAATCCAATCGAACAAAGGAGACAAAAATATATACTTTGTAATTTATTTATTGAGAAAAATGATCCAGTGTTAAATATTTGTGAGTGGCAAAAGTATGTGAATCTTTGCTTTCAGTATCTGGTGTGACCCCCTTTTGCAGCGATAACTGAAAGTAACGTTTCTTGTAACTGCTGATCAGTCCTGCACAACGGCTTGTAGGAATTTTAGCCCATTCCTCAGTACAGAACCACTTCAACTCTGTGATGTTGGTGGGTTTCCTCCTTTGAATTGCTTGCTTTAGGTCCTTCCACAAAATTTCAATTGGATTAAAGTCCGGAATTTGAATTCATTCCAAAACATTAACTTTGTTCTTCTTTAACCATTCTTTGGTAGAACAACTTGTGTGCTTGGGGTCATTGTCTTGCTGCATGACCCACTTTCTCTTGAGATTCAGTTCTCGGACAGATGCCCTGACATTTTCCTTCAGAATTTGCTGGTATAATTCAGAATTCATTGTTCCATCAATGATGGCAAGCCATCCTGTACCAGATGCAGCAAAACAGGCCCAAAACCATGATACTACCACCACCATGTTTCACAGATGGAATAAAGTTCTTATGCTGGAATGCAGTGTTTTCTTTCTCCAAACATAACGCTGCTCATTTAAACCAAAATGTTCTATATGGATCTCATCTATCCACTAAACATGTCTCCAGTATTCCTCTGGCTTGTCCACATGACATTTAGCAAACTGCACATGGGCAGCAATGTTCTTTTTGGAGAGCAGTGGCTTTATCCTTGAGACTTTGCCATGGACACCACGGTTGTTCAGTGTCCTCCTGATGATGGACTCATAAACATTAGCCAATGTGAGAAAGGCCTTTAGTTGCTTAGAAGTTAGTCAGCAGTCCTTTGAAACCTAGTGGACTTTTACACGTCTTGCTTTTAGTGTTCTTTGTTGGTGGACCACTCCTGGGGAGGGTAACAGTGGTCTTGAATTTCCTCTATTTGTACACAATCTGTCTGACTGTGGATTGGTGGAGTCCAAACTCTTTAGAGATGGCTTTGAAACCTTTTCTAGCCTGATGAGCAACACCAACTATTTTTTCTGAGGTTCTCAGAGATCTCATTTTTTTGTGCCATGATTCACTTCCTCAAACATGATCAAACTTTGATAGATCCCTGTTCTTTATATAAAACCGGGCACACACTGACACCTGATAGTCATCTCACTGATTAAAAACAGCTCTGAACAGATGGAATCTAATTTCAACTTCAAATTAACAGCTAATCCTAGAGATTCACATAATTTTGCTGCTCACAGATATGTAATATTGGATAATTTTCCTGAATAAATAAATAACAAAGTATATATTTTCATCTCATTTGTTTGATTGGGTTCTCTTTGTTAACTTTCAGGACTTGCATGAAAATCTGATGATTTTTTGGGTTATATTTATGCAGAAATATAGACAATTCTAAAGGGTTCACAAACTTTCAAGCAGCACTGTATATACAAAACAGGTCATGACATTCAGGAATCATCTAATATCATGTTACAACCCTGCAATACTAAAGATGCGATCACATTATTGAAAAGTCTATTGTCATTAGCGTAGTGATGTATAAAGCATGGTTCACATGGAAGACACTTTCAAACCAAGTAGCTTTCTGTTGGTCAGTGTGGTGAATTCACATCAGCGTTAATTTCGTTGACGAATAATTTTCGTCATAATTTGTCAACAACATTTTTGACATGACAACGAGACGATAACGAACAAAAACTCTTTCTGAATGACAAAAACTATGATGTAAATCTACTGACATTTTTGTCAACGAATAAAAACGAGACGAAAATGTTATGGAGGGACGATTTGGGAAGAGATTATTTGAGAATGAATCTGCTGCGTAGTTCGGAGGTTAGATGCATACATATGAACCGGCGGGACATAACCTAACATACACTTGCTGCACGTCGCATAAAATGTTCAAAAATGTCAATATGTGGAAGTAAGAGAAGAGCAGATATATGGATAAATCTGAAGACACAAGAGAGCACTCAATTCGGTCCAGTTTTCTGAGCGCAGACATTGAAGCATACACACAGAAAGCACGTCTCACAGCACACGAGTACTCTTTCGCGCCGCATGAACGTCCTACATACATAGCATACAGTGCTGCTTGAAAGTTTGTAAACCCTTTAGAATTTTCTACATTTCTGCATAAATATGACCCAAAACATAATTAGATTTACACACAAATCCTGAAAGTAGACAAAGAGAATCCAATCGAACAAAGGAGACAAAAATATATACTTTGTCATTTATTTATTGAGAAAAATGATCTGGTGTTAAATAATTGTGAGTGGCAAAATATGGGAATCTTTGCTTTCAGTATGTGACCCCCTTTTGCAGCAATAACTGCAAGTAATGTTTCTTGTAACTGCTGATCAGTCCTGCACAATGGCTTGTAGGAATTTTAGCCCATTCCTCAGTACAGAACCACTTCAACTCTGTGATGTTGGTGGGTTTCCTCCTTTGAATTGCTTGCTTTAGGTCCTTCCACAAAATTTCAATTGGATTAAAGTCCGGAATTTGAATTCATTCCAAAACATTAACTTTGTTCTTCTTTAACCATTCTTTGGTAGAACAACTTGTGTGCTTGGGGTCATTGTCTTGCTGCATGACCCACTTTCTCTTGAGATTCAGTTCTCGGACAGATGCCCTGACATTTTCCTTCAGAATTTGCTGGTATAATTCAGAATTCATTGTTCCATCAATGATGGCAAGCCATCCTGTACCAGATGCAGCAAAACAGGCCCAAAACCATGATACTACCACCACCATGTTTCACAGATGGAATAAAGTTCTTATGCTGGAATGCAGTGTTTTCTTTCTCCAAACATAACGCTGCTCATTTAAACCAAAATGTTCTATATGGATCTCATCTATCCACTAAACATGTCTCCAGTATTCCTCTGGCTTGTCCACATGACATTTAGCAAACTGCACATGGGCAGCAATGTTCTTTTTGGAGAGCAGTGGCTTTATCCTTGAGACTTTGCCATGGACACCACGGTTGTTCAGTGTCCTCCTGATGATGGACTCATAAACATTAGCCAATGTGAGAAAGGCCTTTAGTTGCTTAGAAGTTAGTCAGCAGTCCTTTGAAACCTAGTGGACTTTTACACGTCTTGCTTTTAGTGTTCTTTGTTGGTGGACCACTCCTGGGGAGGGTAACAGTGGTCTTGAATTTCCTCTATTTGTACACAATCTGTCTGACTGTGGATTGGTGGAGTCCAAACTCTTTAGAGATGGCTTTGAAACCTTTTCTAGCCTGATGAGCAACACCAACTATTTTTTCTGAGGTTCTCAGAGATCTCATTTTTTTGTGCCATGATTCACTTCCTCAAACACTGTGGATTCCAAACTCTTTAGAGATGGCTTTGAAACCTTTTCTAGCCTGATGAGCAACACCAACTATTTTTTCTGAGGTTCTCAGAGATCTCATTTTTTTGTGCCATGATTCACTTCCTCAAACATGATCAAACTTTGATAGATCCCTGTTCTTTATATAAAACCGGGCACACACTGACACCTGATAGTCATCTCACTGATTAAAAACAGCTCTGAACAGATGGAATCTAATTTCAACTTCAAATTAACAGCTAATCCTAGAGATTCACATAATTTTGCTGCTCACAGATATGTAATATTGGATAATTTTCCTGAATAAATAAATAACAAAGTATATATTTTCATCTCATTTGTTTGATTGGGTTCTCTTTGTTAACTTTCAGGACTTGCATGAAAATCTGATGATTTTTTGGGTTATATTTATGCAGAAATATAGACAATTCTAAAGGGTTCACAAACTTTCAAGCAGCACTGTATATACAAAACAGGCCATGACATTCAGGAATCATCTAATATCATGTTACAACCCTGCAATACTAAAGATGCGATCACATTATTGAAAAGTCTATTGTCATTAGCGTAGTGATGTATAAAGCATGGTTCACATGGAAGACACTTTCAAACCAAGTAGCTTTCTGTTGGTCAGTGTGGTGAATTCACATCAGCGTTAATTTCGTTGACGAATAATTTTCGTCATAATTTGTCAACAACATTTTTGACATGACAACGAGACGATAACGAACAAAAACTCTTTCTGAATGACAAAAACTATGATGTAAATCTACTGACATTTTTGTCAACGAATAAAAACGAGACGAAAATGTTATGGAGGGACGATTTGGGAAGAGATTATTTGAGAATGAATCTGCTGCGTAGTTCGGAGGTTAGATGCATACATATGAACCGGCGGGACATAACCTAACATACACTTGCTGCACGTCGCATAAAATGTTCAAAAATGTCAATATGTGGAAGTAAGAGAAGAGCAGATATATGGATAAATCTGAAGACACAAGAGAGCACTCAATTCGGTCCAGTTTTCTGAGCGCAGACATTGAAGCATACACACAGAAAGCACGTCTCACAGCACACGAGTACTCTTTCGCGCCGCATGAATGGAGAATTACACACAAAAGGATGTCGAATTGTCGAGTATTCACGTAAACACAGCTGATAATGTCTTAAGTGAACGTAAACAGTAGGGAGAACGTGTATCAGTACATTGCATCCATTGCAGCTGTGCATTCGATTTTAAAGGGATAGCAGCCTAATTTAGTTGCTATTGTTCGAGTCACTGATGTTAATCAAGCAACAAAAGAAAGACAGAAAATCACGCACTGCTCTTGACTGAAAAACTTTAGTAGCCCTAAAGATTAATCTAAATTTAATTATAGAAATAAATATGTCTGCTTGAAAGAATATATATGCTGGTGTATAGTGATATATACAGTATATATATAATTTTTTTTTTTTTTACTAAATGACATTGCCACCTACTGGCCTGGCATGCACAATACAGCATTTTTGCGGATATGTGTGAACAGGGATCGTTGTGTTGTCTATTTCCTTTTCTTAAACTTTTCAAAAACTAATCAAATTCTTCAGGATAACTACAAACAGGTCCATTTGATCAGGGTTGGAGCTAATCTCTGCAGGAAAGTGGATCTCTAGGGCCAGAGTTGCCCGGCAGCATTTTTACTGTATACTGTGCACTATTTACTCTACTGGACTAGACAGCAGAGTACATAGTGCATAGTATACAGTAAATACACAGAGATGGTACATCATTTAAGACACAACTATGGAAGGAAGACAGAAAAGAAAAGTTTTGTCGACTCAATAATCAGACCAAAATGAGACAAAGCTGCCCTTTAACATAATACACAGATCGGGGAAAACATCTCAGATTACTTATGTAACCATGGTTCCCTGAGTAGGGAACGAGACACTGCGTCCTCTAGGGGTCGCTATGGGGAACGCCTCGTCGTGACCCGTGTCTGAAGCATACATTGAAAAAACACCAACTCGTCACGGCAACAGCCATGACGTCACTACCGGTGTGTATAGTATAAATAGGCGCCGGGAGCACACATCATTCACTTCTTCATCTGAAGCTTGCGTCCGCAGCATGGCAAGAAACCTAGAGGACGCAGTGTCTCGTTCCCTACTCAGGGAA
>NW_015506147.1:170636-204618 GCF_001515645.1 Sinocyclocheilus grahami
TGTCTGGATCACATCCCTCAGGTCTTGCCTACCTCCCTTTGACCCACGATACTTCCTACCCCTACCCGCAGGCGGAGGAGGAGCGCGAGTCGCGACACTAGCCTTCTGTGCTCATCTCTGCTCCTCAAATCGAGACGGGCCAGGACCCCTGGGTTGTTCTGGCTCAGACCTGGACCTTCGTGGAATGAAGGTTTTGAAGGCCGCTGAGCGCGCCTTCACCTCCCTAAACTTTTCGACCATGTACCAAAAAGTTCAGAGGGCGAAACCGGGGCGTCCGCCAGGTTTACCCACAGATGCTTCTCTGTCACTACCATCGCCGCCATAGATCTACCCATGGCAGAGGCAACCTGCTTAGTAGCACGTAGAGCAAGATCAGTGGTACGGCGCAACTCAGCCATCTCATCAGAAGAAAGGCCCTCGTCTTTCAGCAGGTCAGCCTGGTATGCCTGGAGCACAGCCATAGTGTGCAGCGAAGCAACAGCCTGACCTGCTGCTGCGTATGCCCTGCCATTCAATTTAGATGTAGCTTGAAGGGGCACGGATGGCAAGGAGGGAGTTTTGAGAGACGATGTCTCACCCAGGGGGCATTCTCTCATAGCCGTTTTCGCGCATCGCCTCGATGTTTGCATAACTGGTATGCTGAAACCGATGGATGCGTGTGGAAAACGGCCTCTTCCATTCCTTCTCGATCTCAGTATGGAGATCAGGAAGGAAAGGAAGGCTCACCTGAGCTGGAGGGTTATGGCCAGAAAGATAACGTTCCTCGAGACGACCTCGCAATGTCACTTCCTTAGTCCGCTTCCACAGCAAGTCAAGCCTCGCCATGGCGCGATCCATAGCCTCTAAGAGCTCATCATACGCAGGGCAGGAGGATTGAGAAGGCTCAGCCTCAGCTTCTTCGCTCTCTTCATCCATTTCCTGCTCTTCCTGGGCTGAACCCAGCAGAGCACTGGCCCCTGGATCAGATGATGTTAAAGAGAGAACATCATTCTCCAGCGGCTGTCTCTCGCCCACCACCGATAAGCGCGAGAGGGAAAGCCCCTCTTTAAAATCATCGGCCAGGTCCACCTGAGATCCCCACGAGCTCATTCTCCTCCGTGCCTCAGCAGCGGCGGGTCCTGAACCGCGGGAAGCAGATGGCTGCCCCTCTTTACTCGAAAAGAGAGACAAACGAGAACGGAGCTTTTTCATTGGAAAACACTCGCAATGCATGCAGATTGCCCCCTCGAGGACATCGCGCGTGTGCTCTTCGCCCAAACAAACAACACATAGATCGTGTGTGTCATCTGGTGTCAAATAGCGATGACACAGATGCACACACCTTCTAAATGCTCTGCTAGTGCTCGCCATAATGAATAGAGATAGCTCTTACTTTTTCCTTGGAAATGCACGCTTCAAACAGAACAGTCAATGAAGACGAAGAAGAGAATGATGTGTGCTCCCGGCGCCTATTTATACTATAGTCGCACCGGTAGTGACGTCATGGCTGTCGCCGGCCAACGAGTTGGTGTTTTTTCAATGTATGCTTCAGACACGTGTCACGTGTCAGAGGCGCTCCCCATAGCGACCCCTAGAGGACGCAGTTCGAAGTTCCCATGAAAGGGAACGGTCTTTCACTAAATTATTATTAATTATACATAAACTCTATATATTTTGTCTATTTATATATTTATTTACATTACATAAATTGTTTTGCACAAAGTTTATCTTTGATATATTTTCTTAGTATCAACAAATAAGCAAATGCTTTGACTACACAAATGTACAATCACTTGTACATTTGCCAGTAAATCAAAACTGAAATAGAGAAAATGTTACCTGCAGGGCCAGTCGGACTACAGACGAAAGGTTTTTGAGCAGGCAGTGGATGATGTCCAGCAAACACAGGAGCAGAGAAGAGCAGCTCTTCAGCCCTGAGTGCATTTCTCTCTCCAGATACACACCAGTGACTTCCACAAAGACATTGCACACCACCTCAATTACACCTGAGAAGAGAGGTAAACGCAAGCAGAATCATTCTTCTATACATCCATCTGTTCTGACTGTCCTTCTAATTGACACAAACACAATACATCTAACTTAAGATATAATTAAGTAAATAACAGCCAGGTCTGTCACACATTACATTACACTTAATATACAAACTGTATGAAATGGTCATAATTACATATAGTAATGAAGCATAAAATATTAAGATTCTCAGTTTATGGTGAAAAACACTTTAAAGTAGACATTGAATGCCATTCAAAATTTTACTTAAGTAATCAGATTTTTACTTGAATTACAATATGTACATGTTTATATAGTGTGGGGTCAGTAAGTGTTTTTTATTTTTACACAAATACATTTATTAAGCAAGGACACACTCAACTGATCAGAAGTGAGAGTAAAGACTTTATAATGGCACACAAGATTTATATTTCAAACAAATGCTGTTTCTTTGAGCTTGAATACAGAAAAAAAAGTCATGACGTGATAATAACAAAAAAAAAAAAGTTCTTGAGCACCAAATCAGCATATTAGAATTATTTCTGAAGGATCATGTGACACTGAAGTAGTGTATATATAATAAAACCATTTTTCATTTTTCAATAATTCTGTAATATGTTGCACAACTAAAGTTTCACTCAATATCCATATAGCTGCGAAGGTTGGTTTGTAAATCCACAAAATACATATGCATCATATTCCATACTACATATTCTATTCGATTCCTTTGTAAATATGCAAATGACTAAATTTGGACATTGATCAGTTTATTCCTGATTTTATTTTTGTTCCACATATTTGTACCTGGCTGAAAAAAATAAAATAAAAAAAATAACCCAAGTCTGCCGAGTCAGTTGTCAGTTTTGAGTTATAAACTCAAACACAGACCACAAATACCTGGCATGAAGCTATCAGTTTATTTTGGGCATTAAAATAAAGTTTTCAAATCCTCACAAATGAGAATACATTCTGCTTCAAATCCAAAGCCACATGATTCAGGTCCAAATTACCTTTCAAATGAAAATGCAATCTAACCTAAACTCCAGTGTAATATACTTGCAAAGAGGCAGAAGTAGGGAGATATACTGAAGTCTTCTCATTTAAACCTTTAACGGTTACTTAAATTCAAGGATGCCAAAAAAGGAAATGGAAAATAACTTTTTACTTAACGCCACTGTACTATATTGGCCAATATTTATTTTAATTAATTCAGGGGAGCAGCATGAATAGTAGACCTTGGGTTTCTACATTAAATTCACTGTACAATATAAATACATAGTGCAAAGCACAAAAGAGTACTTGCTCCTTTATAGTATTATGAACATTCTTTTACAATATAAGTCTGAGATACAAAACATAAAGTCATTTTTTCCTTTGAGTATTTCCCATTGTAAACAGGAAACCAGGGTGGAAAAGCTTGAGCCTTTTTAAAACGCAACTAATATAGTTTACATCACATAGTGAAGCCGCACTTCACAGCCACAGATATAATAAAAATGAAGTTTAATTGATTTGCCCTATTAGATTTAATATGAAACTGTAACATTTCTGTCAAAATACCAGTTACTTTTACAACCATTTGCATTTTAATAATGATAATGTGTAGTTTGAACATCTTTTAAATTTATGTTGGTGCATGTGGTATTTATAATTTAGGGAGGAGGTAACATTCTTGCTCTAGAAAACATTTGATTGGACAAAATTTCTCTACTTCATTGAGAGTTTTTTAGTTGGTATTTCTGGACAAGAGCATCTGTACATTGTAAATGCATATATTTCAAAGAGATCAGCTCAAATTTTTGTATTTGCCGTTGAGTTTAATCAAACAACTCCAAATAGTTAAATACATAAAGATTTCATATTTATTTTCAAACATTTGTTTACACTTAAACATTTTACATGGACTAAAACATGATAAGATTTCAGAAAATATTCTGGGACTGGATTCATGAAACATTCTTATAAATAAAACTCTTCCTAATTTTAATGTTCTTATCTTTTCAAATATGCAAATGACTAAAGTTTGACATTGATCAGTTTATTCCTGATTTTATTTTTGTTCCACATATTTGTACCTGGCTGAAAAAAAAAATAAAAAAAATAACCCAAGTCTGCCGAGTCAGTTGTCAGTTTTGAGTTATAAACTCAAACACAGACCACAAATACCTGGCATGAAGCTATCAGTTTATTTTGGGCATTAAAATAAAGTTTTCAAATCCTCACAAATGAGAATACATTCTGCTTCAAATCCAAAGCCACATGATTCAGGTCCAAATTACCTTTCAAATGAAAATGCAATCTAACCTAAACTCCAGTGTAATATACTTGCAAAGAGGCAGAAGTAGGGAGATATACTGAAGTCTTCTCATTTAAACCTTTAACGGTTACTTAAATTCAAGGATGCCAAAAAAGGAAATGGAAAATAACTTTTTACTTAACGCCACTGTACTATATTGGCCAATATTTATTTTAATTAATTCAGGGGAGCAGCATGAATAGTAGACCTTGGGTTTCTACATTAAATTCACTGTACAATATAAATACATAGTGCAAAGCACAAAAGAGTACTTGCTCCTTTATAGTATTATGAACATTCTTTTACAATATAAGTCTGAGATACAAAACATAAAGTCATTTTTTCCTTTGAGTATTTCCCATTGTAAACAGGAAACCAGGGTGGAAAAGCTTGAGCCTTTTTAAAACGCAACTAATATAGTTTACATCACATAGTGAAGCCGCACTTCACAGCCACAGATATAATAAAAATGAAGTTTAATTGATTTGCCCTATTAGATTTAATATGAAACTGTAACATTTCTGTCAAAATACCAGTTACTTTTACAACCATTTGCATTTTAATAATGATAATGTGTAGTTTGAACATCTTTTAAATTTATGTTGGTGCATGTGGTATTTATAATTTAGGGAGGAGGTAACATTCTTGCTCTAGAAAACATTTGATTGGACAAAATTTCTCTACTTCATTGAGAGTTTTTTAGTTGGTATTTCTGGACAAGAGCATCTGTACATTGTAAATGCATATATTTCAAAGAGATCAGCTCAAATTTTTGTATTTGCCGTTGAGTTTAATCAAACAACTCCAAATAGTTAAATACATAAAGATTTCATATTTATTTTCAAACATTTGTTTACACTTAAACATTTTACATGGACTAAAACATGATAAGATTTCAGAAAATATTCTGGGACTGGATTCATGAAACATTCTTATAAATAAAACTCTTCCTAATTTTAATGTTCTTATCTTTTCTCTTAAGATAAGAAAAAATTAAATTCTTGAAAAGCATCTTCTATAAAATCATTGTAAATAACTTCTTAAAGTTAGGATAGCTTCCTAACTTCCTAAATCCCCAAAGCTAAGACGATTTAATGGATTTATTGGGTTATTTCAATATAATTGTTATGATTAAGCATTACAACAAAACACTAGCTACACATAATACATAGTAGGACTATTACTATGGACTTGTGCAAGTTTTCTTAAGTGACAACTGATTGATAATGTAAGCAATGATAAGTCATGATTATGTGTGGCGTGACTTCGCTGGATTCGAAAGTCAATAACAACTCTGCAAAAATGAGTCAGATAGGGAGCTTGTATTTAATTTTAGCCTTTAAATACAACATCCTCCTTGGTAGCATTCGGCATGAAGCTGCAAGCTGTAGCAGCGTGCAAAAATAGTGTGTGCACTTATCATGATTATTAGTGATGCATCGGTACGATACTGGTATCGGTATCAGGCCCGATATTGCTGATTATCCTGATCACCCTGTCGGGGGTTATATATATATGTAAGGGATAATCAATGGCTAGCCGTGCGTTAAATGCATGACGTGGAGGTAAAGAACCACCCGAACGCGAAGCTAGCCGTTGATTATCCCACTTATTCCATGGTCATTTGCCAAGTTATAGACAAGTTCAAACTAGTATTGCTCTTTGCAGCACAATATTTGACCGAATGGGTAAAAATTTGTTATTTTCGTCAGTTACGGCACATTAGCGCTAGCATTCTGCCCGCTTCAAATCATACACAAGAGATGAAATAGTGCGGTAAGACCACATTTATTTGAATGAATTATAGCATGTATTTCAATTAATTATTGATCGATCGTTTGATAGAGAGAGAGAGAGAGAGAGAGAGAGGACAGTTGTGTGTAGCTGCATCTGTGCGTCTCTCTGTACAAACAATTACTTCAAAAACAGCGATTTTACCACCTCGTTGCTGAGGAATATAATGTAGCAATCTAGTATCTAGACTATTTTATTAATGAAAATCATGGGGAAGCGTTGCCAATAAGTTTGTGTGTGTGTGCAGCGCAATCAGCGATCTCTGACCTCTCTCTCTTTCTCTGTGTGTGTGTGTGTGTGTGTGTGTGTGCATGCGCGCGAGTGATGCGTGTTGGTTTGTGTGCATCAATTAAAGCAGCACATTAATATAGTACTGTGATTAAACTGACTTGGAACTACCTGTGCATTAAACGGTTTTACTGCATACCTGCCAGCCAATCAGAATCCAGTATTCAGACAGACCATGGAATAAATATATATATACATATATATATATACACATATTGGTTGGTTTCTGTACCCAATATTTTTAAAAAGTACAAATGCAATGAAAATTACAGGTATAGGTATTGACAAGTACCAAAAATAAAAGTATTGGTATCGGACTCGTTCTGTAAAAAGTGGCATTGGTGCATCCCTAATGATTATTATGGTATTCTGCAGTACAATAAATAAATAAATAAATAATAATAAAATAAAAAAACACGATTCCTTTAAGTGTTCTTCGCTGAGTTTATCAGTGTGTTTTCAGCAAGAACCACCATGTATTCAATCAGATAAAAACTGTCATTTTCTTCTTAAGGAAAAAAAAAAAAAGATTAGAGAGCTTCTTAAGAATTTTTGCAATAATTGCACTTAGGAAATTTTAGGATTCGGCCCCTAATTCTTTATTATTGTTCTTTATAGTTATGTTCTTTTGCACTTTAACCAATATGAAACATTTTGTTTATACATTATTGTAGCGAATTTAGCTCAACGACAGGAAATATGAATAATTAACATCCAAACACAAAGACCTACTGCTCTATACAGAGGAAAACACACCACTCCAAACTAAATACAATACTATCAATTCACTGCATTGCTGCAACCTGGGGACTACAAACACAACACAAACAACACTACAAGGTGAAGTGCACATTTGGAACACAGACAATTTCCAGTTCCAGTGTATTGGGAACTGCATGAGAAAATGAGAAAACAAGTGTGTGTGTGTGTGTGTGTGTGTGTGTGTTGAGTCTTCCATGCCCAGCAGTAATAATCAGTTGAGTAAGACCTGAGGCTATCACGCTGTTTATCTGAGATTAGCACTGCAGTTTTCTGAGGTGAAGGACCCACACATGTAATTCGCTGCTTGACAAATTATGCAAGATGAATACAACGGCAATGCCATCAACAATACAAATCCACTGCCGAACGAAGAAAACACAGCCAAGGCTGTCATCTTTAATACAGGGGAAATACAGATAAAACCGGAACGGCAGCCTGGAACATTCACAATTTAGGTGAATTATCATAAATGCACACGGTGCATAAATTACTTCTGAAATGTGTATGTAAATACATTGAACTGAAACGCATATGCAGGTCCCAAAAGAGCTGTGAGCAGTATTTCTGTGCTGCCTCAAACACAGAGAGCCTCTTGCCATACACTGAATATTTATGCTTACAGCTGTACAGTTAAATTTATGTAACTTACTTTCTTTTGGTACCGAATTTATTGCTATTACTTCCAGTAAAATGAGTCATGCAAATATGACTTTAGGATATGGATGTTTTTCCACCTCCACGAGCAAAGCAAAAACAAACAAGTCAGCAGTTCACATTTTACGAGGAAATTCCTCTTTCTCTCCCTCGTACGGCAATCAGAAAATAGATGTGTGACACAAAATTCAGGGTATATACCTGAATGTTAACAATAAGCCACACGTTTATGTGTTAAAATGCATCAGTGCCAATTGGACATTTTACACTTCTTAAGAAATTTACTATGCTGTATTCAAAGATACCTACTTTTGGAGAGAGATGCAGAGCGTGTGCAGAGCAGCGGAACGCGAGGAACAGTATTAAGAACCGCTTTAGATTATTGATTTTGAAACTTGTGAATCCATTAAAGTCGTTAGAAAACAGAATTGCGATTCATACATGAATAGATTTTTACGTGCACCTCTAGTTTTCTCTTCCTCTTTTCTAAAGCAGCACAGCATGGCCTCGCCCCTTCATTGCGTGTTCCTGGGGGCGGGGTTTATCTGGGTTTGTTACGTCACAAACCCGGGAAGTAACTTGTTGTAGTCCCTACCAGTCGTTTTTGTAGGCATTAAACTACCAGAATTTTAAAAGACGATATCTCCGTTTGCATTGAACATTCAGCTTCATAACTTTGCAGATATTGTTTATGCTCAAACGGCAACATTACGCACTAACTAACGTTAAAAAAGTGAAATCGCAATCAACCACCCCTTTTAGGCAGCATCGGTAACACTTTACAAAAAGGTCACATTAGTTATTAACATTAATATTAACATTAACTAACAATGAGCAATTCATTTGTATTATTATTCGTCTTTTTTATGAATGTTGGTTAATAAAAATACAACTGTTCATTGTTAGTTACAACTTGTGGTTCTAATACTGTATTAGTAAATCTTGAAATGAACATTGATATTAAGAGATGCTTATTAAGTATTTTTGGTAACACTTTAGTTTACAAAAAAACCTTACTTACTATGAATGAGCAGCAAATTAGGAGTTTATTGAGGAAAACTCTTCCCTAATCTAAAGTGTTACCGTGTTTTTCATTGTTAGTTCATGTTAATAGAGTTAACTAATTTTAACCAAACAACCTTTTTGTAAAGCATTACCTGAAACACTACAATACATTTTATGAAAGAACATGTTAGCAACTGTTTAACATTTTAACTGAATGACAAAACTGGATAATGTTCAGCTTTTTGCACTATTTTTGCTTTCCAGGTTTAACAGTCATCTCATAAACATCACAGGATACACTAAAGTAGGGTACCACATCGGTCTCTCATGAGACAGAATGTCCCTATCAATTGAGAAAACACTTCACTTAATTATTTACAACCGCATGACATTTAAGCTGTGTACAGTAGTTGAGAGATGCATTCAAGGATTGTTTGTTTTTGCTTTGTAAGAGTTTCTGTGTGGCATAAATTGTCTTCCATAGACACATAGTCTCCAACACAAACACAATCCATTCATACTGTGAGTGCAAACAGCCTTAGAGCTCCTTGATGTAGCCATTTTAACCTTGAATGTGCAAGACGTCTGAGGTCACCTGGTTTTAGTTATTTTAGCTGAACAAAAATGGTCCGTTATGCAAACTGGTATCTTTTATTAAATTATTTGAATTTATTACTGTAATCATAAACACTATTTTATAGCACAAATAGTTTTACTGTTTACTATCTTTTGTTATTCTTCTAGTTATTTACCCACATCAGCTAATGGATCAGAGGTATCGCACACTCACAGGAAATTAGCTTCATTACGGATTGAAAAACAAGATTGATTTAAACGACACAAAATAACGGTCTCAGATGTTACACTCTTAAAAATAAACATTCTTTATCGCCATTGAGGGGGGGGCTGTAATCAGATACACTAAAACACGGCTTTGCTTGTTTACAAATTTGAAGGCTGTGCAGTGGATTAAAATGCCTTTTTTTTTTTTTACAACTACTGTACATATTATTTAAAGTGCTTACAACATACAAGCTTAGACTTGATTTAACAACAAATGGTTAGTTACAAACCTGATTAGTAGTTACTAAGAAAATTTGGTGCGATAAACATTTGAATTACTGTTAATACGACCAGCATGTACATTCGTGGTCCACCCAAAAATGCCATCGCTTCCTCACACTTAATGTCGTTCTAAACCTGCGTGATTGACTTTCTTGATAACCACATGAATAATGTTGATAACTAAACCGTTTCAGTTCCCTCTGCTTTCCATTGGAAGAACATGAGAGTGAGTAAATGACATAAATATTATTTTTGGGTGGACCACCTCTTTAAATATATGTATGTAATTCTAACCATAAAACCTGACTGGTTGAAAGGCATTTTGTTAAAGGATCAACAAAGTGTAGAACCAGTAAAATCACAGTTACCCGCTCAGCTACTGCTCCCTTCCTATTATTTGTGCCAATAACGTGTTACTTAAAGGGATACTCCACCCCAAAATTAAAATTGTCATTAATCACGTACCCCCCATGTCGTTCCAAACCTGTAAAAGCTTCGTTCGTCTTCGGAACACATTTTAATATATTTTGGATGAAAACCGGGAGGCTTGTGTCTGTCCCATTGACTGCCAAGTAAATTATACTGTCAAGGTCCAGAAAAGTATGAAAGACATCGTCAGAATAGTCCTTGCGTTCAGCGGATATTCTCCAAAATGGCGCTACAGTGATGCAGAGAGACTCAGAGGAGACGAATTGTTGAATAAAGTTGTTATTTTTGTTTTCTTCGCGTACAGAAAGTATTCTCGACGCTTCATAACATTACGGTTGAACCACTGATGGCAGATGGACTATTCTGACGATGTCTTTCATACTTTTCTGGACCTTGACAGTGTAATTTACTTGGCAGTCAATGGGAGAGTCACAAGCCTCCCGGTTTTCATCCAAAATAACTTAAATTGTGTTCTGAAGACGAACGAAGCTTTTATGAGTTTGGAAAGACATGGGGGGTAAGTGATTAATGACAAAATTTTCTTTTTGGGGTGGAGTATCCCTTTAATGCAGTCAATGTGAATGCAACCGTGTGTGTACGTAAGTGCGAAACTACACACTTTTTTTTCCACGGTTCCTCCTCATCACAGTGTGTTGAATGTGGAGAGTGTGTGTGAATCTGACTCATCTCCTTTTGTAAAAAACAAACACATCACACACATACACACACACACACACACACCTCAGTGTCCATCTCACCCTATCGGGCGGCAATGCGGCAATGAACAGGCATGCAGGTCCAAAACTGTCAACATGAGTAAGGCTATACGAATCCATTACTCAATAATTCAGCACAGGGAGCTGAAAGCATCAAGGTGAGACTGGGCATTCACACAGAAGGCTGGGGGGAAAAAAACAGCCTTGCATGGGCATGAAAAGAGAGGCAACAGACAGCAACTTGTGCAGATGAGAGAATGAGTGAGAGGCTGCCCAGTAGCTAGTGTCAACTATAGACATTGTTAAAAGGAACTGAAATATTTATTTATTTCATCAGACTTTTGACATTGAAGTGGGTCTGTTTAATGTGAGTGATTTTGTTGTACGATTTATATTGGTGTCATGCTGTGTTGGCTTTGTATGTTTATAATGTTTTTTTTTTTAGCGTTTTAATTATCTCTGTGCAGCACTTTGGTCCAATCTTATGGTTTAGAAACTGTTTTATAAATAAAAGTTGAGTTGAGCAGCTGGGTAGATAGCATCAGATGAAAATAGGAGAGGGGGAACCCAAGCCAGGACGGTGGGTGATATGAGGGCTAGAGGGGCGGGACACTAAGTAGATGCGGGCTACTGGGCCGTCACACAAGAGTCCACACTGATAAAAGCAGCAGTATCTGGTGGAAGCCCTTAAAAAAGGCAGCTGAATGCCCTCCCCCTCCATCAGAGTCACACACGAGAGTCAGACAGCGAGATGAGAGCAATAAGGGTCTGGTAATGGAATGAAAACACTCAAAAACAAAACAAGGGCAGCTCTCTGAATGCAGGCCCTTTTCATGTGCGTGGCAGTGTCTGGGTGAAAAGACTGTGTGGGTTTGTGTTTTCTGGTTCAGAGACAGGCTAGAAACTGGAGTGCCGATATATCAAAGCGAGTGACGTTCAGATGCACTGCACCTTGCTGGTAGAACGGTCGCAGGTCTGTGCCCTTATGTCCAATCAGATTGCAGAGGAGAGCCATGGCGTTCTGCATCGTGCTTCCGACTGTGTTATTCTGGTGCTCCTGAAAAAAACAAAAATACTCATATTAAAAACTCAAAATATATAAATCAATATCAGAGAGAGAACAAAAAAAAAACATGTTTTGGGGCCCACAAGGGGGGCCTCTGCAAACTTCCAGGCAAGCCCCAGCAAGTCTTCAAATGATTTAAATGTCATTATATTAAGTTAATCATATTTAAAATGATAAAAGAACACAGAAAATAAATACCACATTAAAAAGACAAACATTTTTTGAGTTTGATGTGTTTTATCACAACAGAGGTACATATCAGCTACGTATCAGCTTAGATAGGAGGGCTTTTGAAAAGGGTTCAGAACCAGTAATTTACTTGGCAGTCAATGGGAGAGTCACAAGCCTCCCGGTTTTCATCCAAAATAACTTAAATTGTGTTCTGAAGACGAACAAAGCTTTTATGAGTTTGGAAAGACATGGGGGGTAAGTGATTAATGACAAAATTTTCTTTTTGGGGTGGAGTATCCCTTTAATGCAGTCAATGTGAATGCAACCGTGTGTGTACGTAAGTGCGAAACTACACACTTTTTTTTCCACGGTTCCTCCTCATCACAGTGTGTTGAATGTGGAGAGTGTGTGTGAATCTGACTCATCTCCTTTTGTAAAAAACAAACACATCACACACATACACACACACACACACACCTCAGTGTCCATCTCACCCTATCGGGCGGCAATGCGGCAATGAACAGGCATGCAGGTCCAAAACTGTCAACATGAGTAAGGCTATACGAATCCATTACTCAATAATTCAGCACAGGGAGCTGAAAGCATCAAGGTGAGACTGGGCATTCACACAGAAGGCTGGGGGGGAAAAAACAGCCTTGCATGGGCATGAAAAGAGAGGCAACAGACAGCAACTTGTGCAGATGAGAGAATGAGTGAGAGGCTGCCCAGTAGACCTCAGTGTCCATCTCACCCTATCGGGCGGCAATGCGGCAATGAACAGGCATGCAGGTCCAAAACTGTCAACATGAGTAAGGCTATACGAATCCATTACTCAATAATTCAGCACAGGGAGCTGAAAGCATCAAGGTGAGACTGGGCATTCACACAGAAGGCTGGGGGGAAAAAAACAGCCTTGCATGGGCATGAAAAGAGAGGCAACAGACAGCAACTTGTGCAGATGAGAGAATGAGTGAGAGGCTGCCCAGTAGCTAGTGTCAACTATAGACATTGTTAAAAGGAACTGAAATATTTATTTATTTCATCAGACTTTTGACATTGAAGTGGGTCTGTTTAATGTGAGTGATTTTGTTGTACGATTTATATTGGTGTCATGCTGTGTTGGCTTTGTATGTTTATAATGTTTTTTTTTTTAGCGTTTTAATTATCTCTGTGCAGCACTTTGGTCCAATCTTATGGTTTAGAAACTGTTTTATAAATAAAAGTTGAGTTGAGCAGCTGGGTAGATAGCATCAGATGAAAATAGGAGAGGGGGAACCCAAGCCAGGACGGTGGGTGATATGAGGGCTAGAGGGGCGGGACACTAAGTAGATGCGGGCTACTGGGCCGTCACACAAGAGTCCACACTGATAAAAGCAGCAGTATCTGGTGGAAGCCCTTAAAAAAGGCAGCTGAATGCCCTCCCCCTCCATCAGAGTCACACACGAGAGTCAGACAGCGAGATGAGAGCAATAAGGGTCTGGTAATGGAATGAAAACACTCAAAAACAAAACAAGGGCAGCTCTCTGAATGCAGGCCCTTTTCATGTGCGTGGCAGTGTCTGGGTGAAAAGACTGTGTGGGTTTGTGTTTTCTGGTTCAGAGACAGGCTAGAAACTGGAGTGCCGATATATCAAAGCGAGTGACGTTCAGATGCACTGCACCTTGCTGGTAGAACGGTCGCAGGTCTGTGCCCTTATGTCCAATCAGATTGCAGAGGAGAGCCATGGCGTTCTGCATCGTGCTTCCGACTGTGTTATTCTGGTGCTCCTGAAAAAAACAAAAATACTCATATTAAAAACTCAAAATATATAAATCAATATCAGAGAGAGAACAAAAAAAAAAACATGTTTTGGGGCCCACAAGGGGGGCCTCTGCAAACTTCCAGGCAAGCCCCAGCAAGTCTTCAAATGATTTAAATGTCATTATATTAAGTTAATCATATTTAAAATGATAAAAGAACACAGAAAATAAATACCACATTAAAAAGACAAACATTTTTTGAGTTTGATGTGTTTTATCACAACAGAGGTACATATCAGCTACGTATCAGCTTAGATAGGAGGGCTTTTGAAAAGGGTTCAGAACCACTGTTCTAATTGATCAGCGTGGGTGGATGACAAATCGAGCAAACAATTCTATAGAGTCACTTGGAAGGAGAGATCATATAGTAACATAGGGCAGCACTGGGTATAATGCATTACAAAGTAATCAGTGACAGTAAACAAATTATATTTTTAGTAAAAAAGCAGTCTAAGGGCCAAATTTACTAAACAGGGCAAATTAGCGTATCCCACGAAAGCGCAGACTGGCGTGGAAAGTTCTAAAGGTTATCTACTGACAACACGCAAATTAAAGAACACAGACGCACCCAGATCATTTCCATAATGACAAAGGCAATCTAGAGAGCAGCACAAATTAGCAACTATCACAGCCATGTCAAGCGCAAAATGGGTTAAGACATACATTTTTTGGACATTAAATAATGTTGCAAATACCAGTAAATTGTCTACCACAAATGCAAAAGGTCAGCCGCAAAAAAATAACTGTCCATGCCTTTTCATTGCCAATTTTTCACTGTGTCTTTAGTAAATCCTGATAGTAGTTTTTTTTAATGCCAAAAGAGGATTTGTGCTGACAAACCTGGCACTATAAGGTTACAGATACTGACTTTCAGTTATTACAATTACTTCTAAATTGGGTTACACATATTTAAAAATATTATGTAAATCATGTAAAACATGTATTACAATTATACAATCTTTAGTGCGATGGCTAAAGGGTGCATGCTTCTTTAATAGGTCATTGCAAAGGAGAAATTAGAGGTATGCAGGGTTAAGTGCATGGATTACATTTGAAAAAGGACGAGAAGCAAATATAGACATTCTGTAATACGTTGAGCAGAAAAATTTAAACTTTACTGTGAAATGCAAATTCCTCATTAAAGAATATTTGATTTGCAGTTGATCAGAGAATGAGACTCATCTCAGGTACACAAGCAGACGTATCTGCACACATACACATGTGACACAAGCAATGCACCAGGGCTGACGGAGCAATAGGTGGCGAGCTAACTTTTGACTCTGCACTTTTCTACTGGGATGGTGCACCAGCATTTGCAGTAAAGGGTTAAACCATGCTTTACTGCTCACTGGCACTTAACAATCAGTACACAGTATACACTAATGTTTTGATATTTTCAGTGAATGTGAGCTATGCAAACCCCGTTCATTCAAGACATGCATTTAATGAATGAAGAACATAAGCAAGAACTGTCACAGTCTTCAGCCGGTGTGCCCAGGAGGGCCACCAGATGACTGTGTTCTGGGAGCACATGGCTTGTGTTGTGTTTGTCTGTTGCCATGTGCTCTCTCCTGTCTATTGTCTGGCCCCTCCCATCTTGTTACCTCGTTATTGTTTTAGTTGCTCCACCTGTGTCTCCCTCGTTAGCCTCCTCGTTTGGTTCCTATTTATTCTCCTTGTGTCTGCCGTCCTGTGCTGATCCGTCATTTCTCATTGTGTGTGTTTCGTGTCTGCATGTGTGCAGCTTTAGCTCTGCCTGTCTGTTTTTCCCCCTCGGGGTGGTTTGAGTTTGTTTTTGTTTCATTTGTTACTAAAATAAATACCATTTCTCCAGCGATTGAGTCCTCGCTTCATCTCCCCGCACACACCGTGACAAGAACATGATATACTGTATATGTTCTTATAATATAATATCAAAAATGCCTTTTCAGTTCAGCTGAATGATAAAGTATAACATAACTGGATATTATTAATAAACATTAATATTACCCATAATGGTTACACTTAGACCACTTCAGACATTCTTTTAACTAGAAGCAAGTTTGCAACTTCATATCACCTTACTCTCACTAGTAGACTGTTTATTTAAGGTTACGGTTAGTAGAATAAGTTGATATGTACTTGCAAAGTTACTTACAGTCAAAAGAAACAAAATTGTATGACTATGAAAGTGTTTGAATTCTGCTAATACGTGAATGAATGGCAGTTGACATGTAGTTGCAAAGTTACTTATAACCAGCAGAATGTCTAAAGTGGTCAATTAAAATAAAGTGTTACCAAAATAATAATATAAACTATTTTGCAAAGAAAATAAGCCACTCACTGCATGACAGTGATTTCATCAAAGTTAGCAATTTTGACATTTTCCCTATGTTGTGCCAAATAACTCCCCTTATGGTATTATCATGGTAACACAAGCCTTTATTGCTTATTGCTGTAATTCAAGGCAGTAAAACACTTACAGTAAGGCAAACACTGCCTGCTACAAAAACCCAGCAACAGGAAAAAGTGCAGATCATCAATTCCACTTTTGTGTAGCATCTATTTTCAAGAATGGAGAATGAACCTAACCAGAGAGGGCAGAGGTGCTATCAGATAGAGAGAGCCAAGCCTCTGCCCTTCTCATCTCTCCCCAAGGGCGGACACCCAAGGCTGGGTGAGGCCAACAGGGGGAGCAGGGTAAGGCCGGAGGTGTCAGGACGGTGTTGTCTGGGTCTTTCGACTCTAGGGTCAAATACACTGTCTAATCCTGCAAGCTCAGGTCCAGGGGCCGATTAAAAACATGATAAACAGACAAAGAGAAGCAGAGAGGCGGCAGAAGAAGGAGGGAAAAAAATCGATGGGGGTTTTAATTAGAGGTCTGAGTGAGGCTTGGGAGAGAAAGAGAGATAGAGAGAGAGGGGTCTGGCCAACTCTACTGGCTGACAGAGAAATAGAGAAGGGTATGTCTGTCTCAGGGGAATCGCCGAGCCCCTCCACAGGCTGTGCAAGAATTTTCAAGGCCTGGAATCATTACTTTTTCCACTTTATTTCCGCATGGAGCTGCGGGAAAGGTGGAGTGGAGGGGTCGTGCATTCATCAGGAGCCTTCAGTCCATGCATAAATATAGCACACACACTTACAAACTGCAGGAGAGACAATGAGAAAGCATTTAATATTGAATCAATGCTGAAAATAGCTAACAAAACCAGCGTCATGTCACAAATTTAAGTGAAACAATCATCCTTAACTTATAACTACACACAAGGTAGAATTGGATTAAGGCCCCTATATACGCTAAGCAAAATAGGAGAAAAAATTGGTGACGTCATTCACAAACATCCAGAAATTTTACTTGGCCAAGCTGGTAAACACATTAGTCTGTGGCGATAAGTTGACATGGAAATCCTCTCTGATTCATTTCTTCCGTTCAGTCTGTCGAGGTCAGACATGAGTAAAAACATGAACACACTGGAGAGCTGCTTTATAGTAGAAATTGAAGTTGTAATTCTAATTGAAAGTGACACTTTTTATGTTTAATACTGTAAAGCTGCTTTTAAAGCAATGTATTATATATAAATAAACGTGACGCGACTTGAGTGTCAAATTGCAGAGCTGGTACAAACATATCCACGTCATTATGATCAGATGTTTTCTTAACCGTTTTATCAATGCTGACATTGCTGTTGTGTGTTAAACATGCATGCATTTACATATCCATCTAAACGCCGCTCTCAACAGGGTGGGCGGCACTGGGATGTTCTCTTAATACAGTGGTTCCCAACCACATTCCTGCAACACTGCACATTTTGCATCTCTCCTTTGTCTGACACACTCATTTCAGGTCTTGGATCTCTACTAATGAGCTGATGATATGAATCAGGTGTGTTTGATAAAGGAGATATGGAAAACATGCAGTGTTAGAAGGGGATCCAGGAATGTGGTTGGGAACCAATGCATATCGCTGCTCAGGTATTTCAAACCATTTTTTACCTCTATGCAAAGAACGAAAAGGACTTTGCTGTGAGTATATCAGGGCCTTTCCCATTCACTCACATCTCAATTGTAGTTGCAGGATCAGCAGGTTCTCAGTTCTGCAGTCAGATTATTATGAACTTATCGCCTGAGCTGTAAATGCCACGTGACTAATGGCTCTCGAAATGCAGGAAAATTACATGACAGTGCTGATCTAGAAATACACTTATCCTGAGCTGTGACTAATTTTAGGGATACATGATGTATCTTCTTCTCCATATTGATTATTGGTCAATATCCTTAAAGTCATCTTAAAATAAAATGGAAAATTCTTATTTTTAATGGAATGTAGCAGTGTTTATTATAAATCATGTATAATAATAAAAACAATTCCCAGCAATTAGCAAATGATCCAATCAAAATCCTGATGGAAAAAAAAGAATATCGCTATACATTTTTTTTCCCTTGTTTGAGAAGCTGTTTCACTCAGACATACAGCATGTAATGAGCAGTTATATATTATATAATATATATAATGTACTGGTGAACATTACATTCATTGCATCTTTATTTATTTATTTACTTACAAAATAGTATAGAATAGCATCAACCAGAATTTCAACATTGGTGCATCCCTAGTACATTTCACAAAAAAAAGGTAGTAGCAAAACACATATAACAAAAAAGTAATACAATACAATTAATAACTATCACTTAAAAGCTGCTTTTCTTTTTGACACCTTTTAATTGGCATGTCGATGGAGAAAGATGCTTTTCACTGCCAGATGGTGTAATTACATCAACAGCAGTGGCTAATGGGGCCATGCTAACCAGTAAAACCTTAACCGCTTGTAACTGGCCTTGTCCATATCTGAATCTGGAGCAGGATCAGCATTCCAATCACCAAGCTTAACTACTGTAACTTTCTTGCAAATCAGAGCACCTTCAAACTAATAATTTCAATTGCGACAGTGTATGCATACTGACACACTATGCATTAACAAGGCAGTTGTCCCTCTGAACAATTTCCTATAACTAGAAAAAAAACAAAAAAAAAACAAAAGAAAACTTATTGCTCATCCAATTTTATAGATTAAATATTTACAAATATTTATTATTTTATTTTTTTCATATTATATTTAACTTTAAGGTATGGCAAATTATTTTACAATTCTCCTGTTGTAATACACCACATTAAAGGGGTAATATTCAGAACACTGTCTTACACTTCTATTACTACATTAAAAACAGCCACCTTTTATTTCTGCTCCTTAGATTGACAAGAACGCGGTAGGCAAATGACGTAACCGGTGTTGCGGCTTAACACCGGTATAACTGAAAACACCGTCTATCGCAGCAAGCCTAACTGGAAGGGCAGCAGTATTGAGGGATTGGGATTAAAGGGGATGTGAGGCTGTAGCTAACGTCTCTTACGGCTCACTAGCTTGCTGAGATGGCCAAAGAAGTCAGACAAACCTCTCTCTCTACTTGTTCATTAGTGATCTCTTGTTCATTAGAGTCCTCGGCTTCCTTTCATGTCCTCTCAGGGCTCATGAGGATGAATGGACCACATCTGAAATACGCCGAGACTCAGAGACTGGGCTGCTCTCTGATTGCAGCGTTTGAAACAAGTTCAGTTTGGCCTCCAAAGAAAGTATAGCATGAGACCAGTAGACTCAAAGAAGGGTGAGCTTAATAGATAAATCAGATAGTTCCCATTTTTTCTTCTGGTTGGTCAATACAGCATTCCAGCTGTGCTATAAATATAATACTATATAATATATATATATATATATATACAGTGGGTACGGAAAGTATTCAGACCCCCTTAAATTTTTCACTCTTTGTTATATTGCAGCCATTTGCTAAAATCGTTTAAGTAAATTTTTTTCCTCATTAATGTACACACAGCACCCCATATTGACAGAAAAACACAGAATTGTTGACATTTTTGCAGATTTATTAAAAAAGAAAAACTGAAATATCACATGGTCCTAAGTATTCAGACCATTTGCTGTGACACTCATATATTTAACTCAGGTGCTGTCCATTTCTTCTGATCATCCTTGAGATGGTTCTACACCTTCATTTGAGTCCAGCTGTGTTTGATTATACTGATTGGACTTGATTAGGAAAGCCACACACCTGTCTATATAAGACCGTACAGCTCACAGTGCATGTCAGAGCAAATGAGAATCATAAGGTCAAAGGAACTGCCTGAAGAGCTCAGAAACAGAATTGTGGCAAGGCACAGATCTGGCCAAGGTTACAAAAAAATTTCTGCTGCACTTAAGGTTCCTAAGAGCACAGTGGCCTCCATAATCCTTAAATGGAAGACGTTTGGGACGATCAGAACCCTTCCTAGAGCTGGCCGTCCTGCCAAACTGAGCTATCGGGGGAGAAGAGCCTTGGTGAGAGAGGTATGTCTCTAAAAATGGCTGTCCACCAACGTTTACCATCCAACCTGACAGAACTGGAGAGGATCTGCAAGGAGGAATGGCAGAGGATCCCTAAATCCATGTGTGAAAACTTGTTGCATCTTTCCCAAAAAGACTCATGGCTGTATTAGATCAAAAGGGTGCTTCTACTAAATACTGAGCAAAGGGTCTGAATACTTAGGACCATGTGATATTTCAGTTTTTCTTTTTTAATAAATCTGCAAAAATGTCAACAATTCTGTGTTTTTCTGTCAATATGGGGTGCTGTGTGTACATTAATGAGGAAAAAAAATTAACTTAAATGATTTTAGCAAATGGCTGCAATATAACAAAGAGTGAAAAATTTAAGGGGGTCTGAATACTTTCCGTACCCACTGTATATATATATATATATACACACACACTGTATATATTAGGGGTGCAACGATACGTGTATTCGTACCGAAAATTTCCGGTATGGGTCTTTCGGTTCTGTATGCATATTGTTACTTTTGATAAGAAACAAAGTCTCATCTTTAAAAATATATGTTATTTTTTCAGGAAATTCAAACAATAAATGCCGTTTTGATGTTCTTTAATGTGGCGCGACAGAACACTTTATAAACTTTATGAAGTTCAAATGGCAGAGCGGAGCGCAAGTGAGCACGATCATCCTTTACTACTAGTTTTAACGTGACAAACATGAAAGAACATCTCATGCCTCACGTAATCGCTAAATAAGTGTTTCAACCACGGAAAGACGGCAATAAAACAGCTTGTAAACAAAATGTCACGTTGCATTTCATTTCCCTTAGGCCAGTCATCAGTGTCCACAGCTCGTTAGTGTGCTATTAATGAAGTCTAGAGAAGAGCATATCATGAAATATTAGACTATATACTCATTATATTTTACTGTTAGTGATGTCTTAATTATTTAATGTTTAAATAAATCTGTTATGAAAACGAGTTATGAGAGGCACTGTGTAAATGAATATATTTCAACAACAAATAGAATTTTTATAATTTAGAAGTTCATTTAAAAACTGCATTATATGCAATTTACATGTTTGCATATTTTTTTTTAAGTCGAGTGTTGCTTGTTATATTTAATACAAATAGTAATTCAATTCAAGTTTGGGCTCTGTAATTGTAACCTTATAGTAGGCCTAATATAAAAGGGCTCACTGTAGTTTAGAATCTAAATTATAGTGAGCTCTAAACTTTAGAGTGTAAGCCTAGGCAGATTTTTATCCCTAAGAAAATTTTAATTATAACTGAATTTATTTAAAGAAAGAGCAATTTGTTTAGTAAACCACTGTTTAATGAAAAAAAACCGGTACCGGTATGTGCTTTCTATGGAACTTACCGAAAATGTACTGTGATGTCAAAACCGAGGTACATACCAAACTGTCATGTTTGTGTACGTTACACTCCTAATATATATATATATATATATATGGGTCAAAGACGTTAAGAGGTCCGCATCAAAAGAAATTTACAAAAGTGATATGTCCATAGAAAGCACATTAAATGCAAGTGTTCACATTTAAGGTTTCAAATAAGTTTTTGAAGAATAAAATGTCAAAATTTGGTTGAAATAATGTTCCATTGTCATTCACACTGAACACTTATAGTTATGTAAAAATTCAAACAACATGCTTATTCTGACCTGTACATATTAAAATATATAAAAGAATAAGTGAGCATATTAAATTTTATTGGGTTTTAAATGAGTAAAAAAGTCTTACTGACAAATGGGCAAAACCTAGGATTGTGGCAAATTAAAAAAAATGTCAAATAACAACTAAGTAGTATTTGGGGTGAATGTAATTAGTTTTTTAATATGTCATAAATTGATTTTTGTTGTAAATATGCCTTTCAAACCAAGGGATATCACTTAATATTTTAAAATCGCTTAATCACTATATCACAATTATAGTATATATATATATATATATATATATATATATATCACCACCAAAGTCACGTAATAATTTGTGTAACATTAAATAAACTACAAATAAATAGCACTACCAAAAAGTTTGTGGTCAATAGGATTTATTTATTTATTTATTTTTGAGTAATGTAATATTGTGAAATATTATTAGAACTTAAAATAACTTTTTTTAATATATTTTAATAGTGATGTAACGATGCACCGCGAGCTGGTTGAACATCGATACAAATATGTGATGATTCAAATCAGTTTAGATGTTAAACGAATCACAATACATTGGGGGTGGGAGTTTATATGAACATATCTCTGAGGGGAACTGATGGTCTTTAGAAAAGTTTCAATGGTATTTTCATTCATAAATTTCATCTTGCCTCCATATAATACATATTAAATTGACATATTATTTATAATGCTTTGTTTACAGTGGTAACCAAGGAAATGCTGTATTGCTGCTGTTCCATAAGCGCCACCTGCTGTCAGAGAGTGAATATTATGTTTTGCTCCGAAAAACAAAAACAAATATACAATTACATTAAACAGAAAATAATTTTTTTTTAATAATTTTTTTTTTTTTGGAAAAACAACAATTTAAAGCAGTATTGTTTTTATACTTAAACCTTTTTTCATCTTTAACCCATATATATATATATAATGTGTCTCATTCAGTCCGTCTGCTGTTTTATGTACTATAGTTTCACAAAACTAAAGTCAAACCATTCTATGTTTGTTTATCTGTTTTAGATTAAAAACAGTTTGTTTAGCATGTATTCAGCATCTTTGTTTGGATTGTGATTAAAGTGATGTGGTTACCTCTAATTTTGAATGGAAATAGCACAGGTAAAGCATTAGTTTGTTTATATGAAGGGATATGAAGGGTCTTATTTATTTAATTTAGGGTTTTGTTTTAAAATTTCAATTTAGTTTTGTTATTTGACATTTAAATTTCACAAAGAAATATGCATCATTTTGTCCAAGCAAAAATAAAAGGATAACTTTTCATTTAGAATTTGTCTGAAATCTGACAAATTGGAGAAAATCGTATCGTGAAATCAGTATCGTGAATCATATCGCATCGTGAGCTGAGTGAATCGTTACATCGCTATATTTTAATATATTTTAACATTTAAGTCTGTAATGGCAATGAATTTTCAGCAGCCATTACTCCAGTGTCTCACAATCCTTCAGAAATCATTCAAAAATCATTCAAAAATGCTAATTTGGTGTTCAAGAAACACCAAAAACATGTCAGTTGAAAACGGTGGTGCTGCTTGATATTTTTTTGTGGAAATCTTGATACATTTTTACTGTTACTTTTGATCAATTTAATGCATTTTTTGCTGAATAAAAAAAGTATTTCTTAAAAAGAAAATCTCACTAACCTCAAACCTTTGAATGGCTGTGCATGTAGAAATCATTTCGAGTGACTAAAGGCTGTGCCGTAGCATGAATACAGTCACAGCTAAAGGAGACGCAGGCATTCAGCTGTAAACCTTGCCTAACATCAACCTTTAGTTGTGACTATTCACAAGAAAACATCTCACACATATCGCAAGACTAGTTCATATAACACCCTACCTCAATTTTTGTAAGACATGTTCTCTACAGAGCAAACTTAAAGAAAAACCACACACACACACACACACACACACACAACCTAATTTCATGTATGAGAACTAGCAATACTAATACCTGACTTAATGAGCATGATGACCTTGTAATCGATAATGGCCAGAATTTTATATCAGCACATCTTTACCAAATAGTTCATAAATGATCTACTGAGGTGGAACTAAAATTTCATGAATTTATCAATATGAAAATGTGCACGCTTTGAAATGAATTTCCTCTCCAGATTAAAATTGAATGATCTTCTCCTGCTGTTTGACTGAATCTCCTGCCAGACAACAGCAATTGACCAAATAAAATAGGGCTTAAATGCCTTGCTACTGCTGAGGGAATTTCCAAAGCAAACGCTATAGCTGCGAGAAAAAAAGACATGCACAGATGGACGTTACAGGTCTGAGATGAGCCCACCACATCGGCACAACTGCAGCAAATGTGAGTACAGGCCACAGGGTCAGTGCATAAGAGAAAGAAAACGAGTAAATGAAGATAACAGAAGTGCAACCAGCTCACTGCAGAGCACTGTGGGAAAAGAAGCTGAAGAGCGAGACTACTGAATATTCTGACTGACAAGATGATGGTGAGCCACTGATTTCGACTATCAGATGTAATATTGTATTCATGTTTCCATGCATAATGTTCAACTTTAATGTTTACATGGTAATAATATTGGTAACACTTCACAATAAAGCTCCATTTGTTTACAATAGTTTCATTAGTTAACAAAAACTAGCTGTGAAAAACAACTTTGTTAATGTTAATTTCAACAATTACTAACACATTATTAAAATCAAAAGTTCATGTCATTTAATGGACCTGAGCTAACATAAGAACAGTTGTATTTTTATTAAGTAATCAAAGATATTGTATGAATAACAATAATGAATATTGTAACAAATTTATTTTTTATTGTTCATTTTAGTTAATGCATTAACTAATGTTTAAGTCCGAACCGGAAGTTGCTACTGACTTCAATATTGTGATGTATTTCAAACTGAACCCGAATAGAGGATGGGGGTTTATTTTAGCGCACCTCCTCTCTATCTCTTGCTGGAAGCAAACTAATGGTTGAAGGGGAGTGGTTAAGATATTTTCGCCGAAGCCATCAAACTGACATCAGAGAAGGAATGCCATTCCAGAGCAGAAGAAAATTACCATGGCCTTTTTTTCCCCCGGTGGATTAACTTGCACAGATTATTTATTTATCGATGTGCGCTAACAAAGTAAATGGTGTCAATTTTGATTTCATGGACTTTAACTATTGGGACCTTATTGTAAAATGTCGTGTCCTCTTTTTGGCTTATAATTGTATCATGCGTCATTGTATCAAATCATATCATTGTATAATTTTTGCATATAAAATGCCCTATAATCAAATACTTAGACTGTGAGTTTTATTTGGTTGGCTTGGCATGGGAAAGTATATCCTTTGGAAAATTAAATTACAGTGCACGAGACACTCTGGGACTATAGCTTACATTAACCTTGAAAAGTGGTTGTAATGCAATGGTAATTTTTCACTTCAGGTAACGGGAACGTCAAAGGATAAATTATGGGATACTTCTTGAAAATCTATTGGCTCTGGATTGCTACTGGGCAGCTCAACAATGACCGTTTATCAGAAACATTAAAACATTCCAAGAAAAAAAAAAAATCTAAAGCATATTTTTTTGCCGTTCACATTGGCCTACTGGAAATAAGTATGAAGTGTGCTTGCGAGTTTTCGAGGATGACTGTTAACAGTCGATGTAGGGTCTACTCTAATGAGAATGTAACATGCTGTTGAAAAAGGCCTCACATCCACACTCCATTAACTCTGCAACCCAATTACACATGCACTCTGATAGGTCAGACCCCCACTGCCTCATTTACATAATAACTCAATGGATACTGGGATGTGAACATGCTCAGAGGGAAAGGTCTGACTGTTACACACAAACATTTGCACACACCATGTATTTTGCTAAATTGCCAGGTTTTTTTTACACCTTTAAATTATTTTACCATGTTTTGTTGAAAGATTAGGTCATCCAAAAATGAAATCCAGGGTTCCTACACATTTTCCTTTTCAAAATTCCATACTTTTCCAGACTCAAATTTCGAAGTCTCTGTAAATTTTCAGGCCATATTTAAAATAAATGGTTCATACAGCATTATTTTCAACTTTTTATTTGGTATATAGTACAGTCATCTGTAAATATTTTTATGTTCTCAGGGGGTTTCATTGATTTTCTTGCATACATAAATATAGACTTTTGCATGCACACAAGAAAGTTTTTCGTGCCATCGAGAAACTATTCACATGCGCACGCGAATATTTTGCGTATTCACGCATTACATTTTCTAGTTTTATATACTATAACACATTTCCTTTGTGCATCACTGCCATCTTACTGTGACGAAAACGAAAGCATATGGATTAAAAGGGATGCATTTGCTCAAAATTTGGCTTTCCTTAGTATAATACCGCTAATATCAAGGACTAATATCCAATTATGACACGAAATGGGCTGACGGCACAATACGGCTGTGTGCATTGTCCTATTTGACAAGTTCAATTGTCTATAAAAAGAATGGAACTGTAAAAAAGGCCTTAGGTCTGCTTTAACGCATAGCCTACTCTGTGGCAACCAAGAAACCACACCGCAAAATGGGCTGATGGTGCAATAGATGGATCAGTGTGCATTTTCCTATGTACTAAGTTTAATGGTTTCTTGTGCACACACGAAAGTCTGTATTTTTTATTTTTATTTTTGCAAAGGTCCTTTTAAAAGGCTCTGTAATATTGTGATAAAAAATATCCTGAGAAAAAACCTGCAATATAACCAGCATTTTTGCATAATGAAAAAGTGAACCTTGAATTCATTCAGACGTATTTGACAATCACTAAAGAAACACTAAACAGCTGCCAAAACACACTTCTTGTATGACAAATTTATTTTCATTAAATGTACAATTTTATATTATAGAAAACTAAATAGGGGCAAATGTCTGGAAATGCAAATATTTTTTTCCAAACACTTTTCCAGACCTGGAAAAAAAAAAGCTTATTTTTCAGGCTAGACCAGTCTGTGCGAATACGCAGTCGTAAGCATGCATCTCCAGAACACTGACTATTTCTATAGCAACTGGGACAGCTGCAGTGATGCGATGACTTTACCGATTAGCGATTGGCTCTTGTACTTAGAAGGTGGGGCTTCCTTCAATAGAGTGGCCATATTGAGCATTGCATTTTCCCCCCATTTAAAACTATACGAGTGACACATCTTGGGTATTCTATAGTCTTTGTTATAAGGAAAAGAACTGTGAAAAAATACTTCCAAATAAGTAAAGAAGGAAGTAACTAAATAAATACATTTACAGTGTAAAGGTTTAGGATGAAATGGGAGTCAGTGAATAATGACAGAAGTTCATTTTTGAAAGAATTATGCCTTTAAAATGACCAAAACAGTGAAGGTCCATCCAGAACGGATACAATTCTACCCATCTATTCCTTTTTTAAAGACTTTGAAGCATTTCTGCAACACGGCCAATTTCTCCAATATAGTGTTTTCTGATTTCCATAAAGCTCATCATTCCATTGCTTACCGAAGTCAGAGCAGAAAGCCCAAGGCAATAAATGAATCAAGCAAACAGACAGTGAGGAAACCAGAAGGCTCAGAAGCACACTTACCTCTATGACTTGAAAGATAGCAGGCAGGAGACGGCTCTCTCTAACAAGCCTGTTGGGGGAAACACACACACACACACACACACAAATACACACATTTAGCTTGTGACACACACATCTACTTCATGGCACTGGGCCCACGTTCCATCTTCATTAGTGTGAAACTTGTGCGGGCATTTGGGTTTTGGCACTGAACGGGACCGCTGAGGTGTGAACGCTCCATCGTGCCAAGATCAGTCAGCTGGGAAAATGACCTTTGACTAATCCAGTGACGAGTGAAAAAGAAAGAGAGAGTACGCCGCTGAAAGGATGAAAGAGTGAGAGATTGATGGAGGGAGAAAGTCAGATGGAAAACACACTACAATGTATTAAGAGTGAGAGAAAGAGAGGGCCCGTGTATACAAACCTAGTGAGCTGCCTACCTAGACAGCATTTTTGGGAATCACAGAACAAGATTATTAGATTATAATGCTCAAACATGCTGTCAAGAGAGAAGCTCCACTATAGGCTCACATGTTTCAACATGTTTATGATGCCCAAAAAGCTGTGGTTGCCAGCAATTTACTGTAACCATACAATTATACTGTTTTGGGTATTATGGGATGGCTTACAGATGCCTGTATATTTTACAAACTTTTACTATTTTACCTAACTATCAAAAACTGCTTTTTACTTTAAAATGGACCTAACAACCATAATAATAAAAGATGGTAAAATGGAAAGCCACAGGATGAATCAGAGTTGACTGTAAATGGCCTGTCCATACAAGGCCAAAAAAACATCATGACAATAAAATAATACAATAAGAATTAGGTTAACTAAATAACAGAAAATGTAACACAAAAGGCCCTAATGTACATTACTAATTAAAAATAAATAAAAAAATTAATGAATGTATAAATAAATAAATAAATAACAAAATGTCGGTTAATAAAGACTGTCAAAATACTGTTCAGTGTGTTTTATTTGTTAAGACTGCAGAATTTAATTTCAAATTAATTTTTAATTTCTAAGTTGAGTTAACTTATATATGCAAGTACACATTAAATGAACACCATGCTAAGTGAACTTAATTATTTAAGTACAATATATGAACAACAAATCAAGTGAACATAAAAAATAAGTAGAGTGTACAAGAGCATAAGTAAGGTGAACTAGAATATAAAAATTTTGGGATTCCGCATTACTCAATTCAACTGAGGGAATGAGTTCACTCAACTTATTGGGGTTTTCAGTGTGTGACTATGATTGTCAAAAGTAACTGTACAGGAAGGCAGCTCACTAGGTTCAGAACATTTTAATCACATTTTTGATGTGTCTACAATGTGTCTAAAATGGCTGTCTAGGTAAGCAATTTACTAGGTCCAAACTGAATATAGGTCCTAACTGAACACATCTATGATGCTCAAAAATGTTATAGGCAGCTCAAGTTCAAACTGTGCGAATGTTTGAGCAAGGGGTGTAACGATCCATTGATATGGATTGATGCATCGATCAAATGTCTAACAATACGATGTATCGATGCCACACATAAAATATCGATACACGTAGTATATATCGGCACATTATTTTGGCACTGTCCACTTTCACTCAATGTCAGTCTATGTATTACCGCCAACGCATGCATTCTCGTTCAAACTCATGTGTCAGGACTTGATGATAAGACTGCCTGAAGGCACAAGGCGAGCATTAAAAGATGCTCGGGACAGTTGACGGAACTGTCGGGCGCTGTGTGAGACGTTTTCTGCATGCAGTGCCGTGTGCACACAGACAGCACGCAAATACTGAATTGAGCTCTCTTCCACTTTTTTTGCGCTTGGATGAACAAATACAGATAAGATTACATCAACATGCGTGTCTTGGCGAATATCCTAGTAAATACAGTCAGTTAGGCCTGTCTTAACGTAAACAGTTGAGAAAGAAAAAGTGTGTGTATCAGTATATTGGAACTGTCCTTTCGGTCTTAAAGTGAAAGCAGACTAACAAACCTCTGTCAAAGAAAACAAAATCTCTCACTGCTCTTGACTGAATAACTTTTGTAACTTTAATAAGGATTAATCTATATTTAATTTATACAGTGAAGACTATGCAGGGTTATTTTACATATAATTATTAAATTTCTGTAACTTAATTTCTTTTAGACCCACCTGAAAAACCTGTAAAGCACTGTTTATTTAATTTGTGTCTTTGTTCTATTGTATTTAATTTCTGCTATTGCTTGTAATGTTTATCAAAAGATTCTTATCACTGAGCCCATAGTATCAACCAAAAAAAAAAAGTCTTAAAAATAAGTTTTAACAGCTTTTATTTTTGTAATCTTTTTTATATTTATTTTTCTACATTAATGTATTGCTTGTACAACTGGAGTACCTCCTTTTTTCCTAATGAGGATTTACTCTATTTTACACATTGCACATTTTAGCACAGAAGCCTGAAATACTTTATTGACTGTTGTCATGTCGTAAGATTACTGATCTTATGTGTGACATTGATTTTTTTCCAAATTATTTATTTTTCTTTATTATTTTTTAAAAAGTGCAAGTCTTTTTTTTGTTGTGAAATGTAGATGGTTGTTTAAAATAGGTACATAATATCATAATATCGATAAATTGATCGATATACTCCTGAATCGAATCGTATCGAAATCGTATCGTAGAATTTTTCGCGGTATCGACAAATATCGTATCGCTGGGTATGAGAATCGATATCGTATCGTATCGTGACAAACCCTCCGATTTACACCCCTAGTATGAGCGTAACTATAATGGGCAAAAATGCTGTAACTCATCTAGGCAACTAATCTGACTTCAAACTTCAAATGTTTGAAAGTGTGTGTTAACTAAAATGTGCTTATTTAGTTTAATAAATCAAATATTTGAATATGCTTACAGCTAAAAATGCTGACTAGGTAGGCAGTTCACTAACATTTAAATCATTTAAATATAATGTACATACGTGTCTATATGATGCATGAAACTGCTGACATGGTAGACTAGGATAGTATGTAATTATGATGTCCAAAACTGGTGACTACGCTGTGGCTACTCACTAGACTCGCATCATTTGAATGGAACATACAAAAAATGTCTTGGTAGACAGTCCATTTGGTCTGAATGTAATGTTTGAAATGGCCAAAATGCTGTCTAGGTAGGCAACTCACAAGGTTTTGAAATACAGCCAGAGAATGCTCCAGACAGCCTGGCTCAGAGGAGTAATGAATGCCTTTATTGAGTGTGACTTTTCATGTTCTCTTATTGATTAAGGTCTTTAATTCACAGCTAATTACCACAAGCAAAAGGTGCGTAGAGCAGAATGCCACAATCTGAGAAAAGGACAGACAGATAAAATGAAATTAGCTGAAGGGTCACATTTTAAATACTTACTGTGCCCTTCCTAGTCAATACAGTGCTATATGACATATCACTATAGATTTATTTGGCCATTCTCCCCTGAGTGTGTCCTCTATGGAGGATATGGTTTCTTTGAGTGAGAAAGAGCGAGAACTGCCCAGGACCTGAGATAAGGTGAATGCAGAGGTCTGTATGAGTAAATCTCCCACTAACTTGCTGAATTATTGTTATATGAACCCAAAGCCACAGGTAGAGAAATAATTATCCTCTTTGAGCCTGAAAGTCAGCACAGCTCACAACCTGGGATTTAGGGAATTTTCTAGGTTAAAAACAGGTTTTACAGTGCCAAAATAATTGTGTATTTTGAAGGAATTGGGTAAAAACAACAACAACAACCAGAAACAGAGACAGCAACAGCGATGTTATTTTGTTAGACCCCATGAAATCAGCTTTGCATTTATTAAATCAAAAATACAGTAAAAACTCATTTTAAAATAACAGTTTTATTACAACTTCAGTGTCACATGATCCTTCAGAAATAAATAACTTTAATATGATAATTGATTATGATTAACCCTTTAACTGTCACTCACATTTTTGAACATAGACGTGAAAGTGCACTATCCAAACTTAAATTTTTATAATTCATAAACGAAAACATTTTGTAACATGATATTGATGTACCATTTTTCATGGTAATGCAATGTTTGATTTTAAAATGGGTTTCAAATGATGAATTTTGAGATTTAAAGTTTTCAAATGATATATAATTTCTGATGATTTCTAAAGTGTGACAGAGAAAAATGCAATAAAAACTTTTTTTGACAAAGGTCAGAACTCCTGTTATGATGTAGATTTTTGAGGTGCACTCTTGTCATAAATTAATCTATTACTTTTCCTACATATTTTTTTTTACAAAAACATTGGTAAAATATCTATTTAGGACCTTTCCAACGATATATAGTTTGTCATGATTAGATTAGGATTTAATTGTAATATAATGAAGTAAACATAGGCGTCCCACAGAGTGGACGGGTGACAGTTAAAGGGTTAAGTAACATTTTTTTAATTATTTTCAGATGAAAACAGCTGTGTTGCATGAAATTTTTTTAGAAACCGTGATTTAGTTTTTCTTTCAGGAATCTTTGACGACTAGAAACGTCTTGGTTACGTTATGTAACCCTTGTTCCCTGCAGGAAGGAATGGAGACGTTACGTTGATACTGACATTAGGGGTCTCACTTGGGAGCCCCAATCACCTCTGAGCATTAAAAGAAATGGCCAGTGACTATTGACGAGTGGAACTTACATGCCAAGCCACTCTCCTACATACGGTTACATAAGTTGGTGGCATGCATTCACTCATTCAGGTTTGTGCTGAGGAGCCGAGAAAGCAACCTGGCATTCAGCGCAGTTCAGGGTTGAGGGACGTAACATCTCCGTTCCCTCCTTCAGGGAAGGACAGTTACGTAACGTAACTGAGACGTTCCCTTTCAGTCAGTCACATTCAACATTACATCAATACTGACGTTAAGGGTCCCTATGGAAAGCACCACAACCAGAACTGTGTTACACGAATTTATGGTGCAGGTGCTGGCAGGCAAGCGTCCATGTTAGAGTTTCAGTCTTACTAAGTGTCAAGTTCAAAGTTAAGATGGCATACCGGTGCTTCGAGCCGCTTAACCGAGAACATATCTTGTGATAATTTGATTATCTAGTTATTTGTTAATTACGTTGCGGTTTGCTTTGATTTTGGATTAGATTAGTTTTCTCTTTGATAGACTAAGTTTGGAGTGTTTTGCCACCCTTGTATTTTTGTTTTTAGTTTAGGGTAGTTTAGTTTATGGCATTGCATACGCCGAAGATTTCGGTTTTATTTTTACATTTTTCTTTTGTTAGTCAGTTTAGAGGGTAGTTACAAAAATTGTTTTGAATGGCTAATTTCTTTGATTTGGGCGACACTACTTTTTTTTCATTCACTAAATTTCATATTTCTTTTCATTTGATATTGATTTGTACTCTTCCACAATACGTTAATTAAAGTATTTTGAAACTTACTCCTTTTCAGTGTCATCTTTGATCTGTTACACACCCAGTAACAATTGTCTCACTTAAATGTTACCGTATAATCCCTTTTTAACATCAAGCACGTAACACTTACTAAAGAAGCCGAAAAAGGTGTTCCAACATTCTCACAATATTACTTCAGCAATTGTTGGGGTGCGGAGACACATTCATGCATGAATCTAAAAATCACAAGACTAATCGCAGCATAGTCTAAGATCACATGTCCTGACCCCAGTTCAGGGGAACATAACAGGGACTGATAGCGGAGCTGTCCAGGGAAAGACACGGGTTTACCTAGGGAAACCGAACTGTGGAAAACAACATACAGGATTACCCAAGGGGAATATCATCTATGGCACCTATAGTCCAGTACAAGCGGTGACTAATGGCATACAAAACATGAACTGAACCCGGCAACAGACTCCTCCGCTGAGTCTGAATGCCACATAGTGCTGGAGGAATTTGACCAGGGTTCACCAGACGGGAAACTTACTGGAAGAAAACAAGGCGCATGTATCCTAGCCAAAGGAATGGCGCCGCAAGTGAGTCACTGAGCCAGTTCTCCCGCAAATTACCTGTTCATATCCAACACACAGGAGGAAACAGGCACTACCCGGAGATTATAGAATCTTGCAAAAGTATGAAGTGTCGGCCAGCCCGCAGCTCTGGAAGGCAACACTCCAAGTGGAGTGAGTTCTCACCCCCAGGGGGCATGACTCGCCCAGTGTCTGGTACGCCAAGGCGATGGCATCCACTAAACTTTTCCCAAACTTTTTTCATGTGGTCCCCCCTATGAACACATATGACAGTCTGAGCCCCCTCCCCCATCCATATATATATATATATATATATATATATATATATATATATATATATATATATACACACACACATACACACACACACAAACA
>NW_015506147.1:204654-222996 GCF_001515645.1 Sinocyclocheilus grahami
TATATATATATATATATATATATATATACACACACACATACACACACATACAACCAATAATATTTTTTGTCTCTTAGAAATGCACATTATACAGTAGCTTGAACTGACAGTTGTAGTAGCTTGAGTTAGGATGCACATGTACATTTATGTTCATTATAAAAAACAATATCATCTGTAAAACTTATAACAACCTAATTTATAATATTTATAAAATTTGAATTTTATTAAAATTGACCATTATTCTTTCATAGTAGCACAAATTTAGATCATGATAACCCGAGTTAAAACCACACATACATCACCTCAATACCATGGTAAATATGCAACTATATAGTTTCTATGTATTTGAATGAAAAACAGTAGTCTAAATACATTTAAATGCACAAACGATTGCTTTTTTAAAAAATACTGTAATTATATTCCATTATTCTTTTAATATGTTTAATACATATCTACATTAATAATATAAAAAAAAATTTTTATGAATAGCCCACATTTCTGCCACAATACCATGGTGCTGTTAGTGTTACTAGAGTAAATCCATGGTAAATGATGGTGATTTGTAGATTGAAAAGCTTCCTGACTGTCTCGTGTACAATGTTTCTGCTGAGTGTCAACACTGTTTAATCTGGCTTTAAACTAATTTCAATAATTTCTGTTCTTCGCTGAATTCAAGCACTTCACACTGGATCTCACAGCGCTGTTTAGTGCTCACATGATCGAGATTCATCAGCGAGTAAACGCATCTGCTTTAGTGAGCCTGCCCTACGCTGCCATTTGAACCTTGATCAAAGCAGATAAATGGTCCGTGTGTTTCATACATTATATAAACATTATATCAAACTCTTGTTATCATTTTATTGAGGAAAATTATATCACGATAATTATCGTTATCATTTTATCACCCAGCCCTTCCTCAAAGCATATCCGCTCCAGCGCCCATACCCATCCCCCCCCCCCACGTGTAGAGAACGTGTTCCACGTAAATGCGCAACGGACAAACGGGAAGCAGCAACACAAGGGCTGGATCTGTTTCCTCCAAGGGGAGTGCTTGCAGGTTCACCAATTGGTCCCGAAAAAGAGTAGTGGGAACTTTGGTCACATAACCAGGCCGGGGTATCAAGGTAACGTGAGAGTCAGCCGGCCCAAACTCAAGGCACGATTCATTGACCAAAAATGCCTGCAGGTCGAAAGGAGCGCAAGGTTGGAAAAACCTGTCCGGGTGGGACAATATGGGGCAACCAGCAGGACCTGCTCCTCGTCCTCCCTGATCTTGCACAGAATCTATTCAAGGAGGCTCACTGGAGGGAAGGCAAACTCCGGGGCCAGCTGTGTGCCAGTGCGGGATGCACCTGGGGATGGAGTCTCCATTCTCCCGTAAGGGTAAGCTGTCGTGAGAGTGCATCAGCTGCACGATTAAGCTCCCCCGGAACATGAACGGAATGCAGCGATTTGAGCCATGTTTGACACCAAAGGAGGAGATGGTGGGCAAGTTGCGATATGGGACAAGAGTGTACCCTCCCCCCTTGATGGTTGATGTATGTAACCGTCACAATGTTGTCTGTGCAGACGAGTACATGCCTGTCCTGCAGCAGTGGATGGAAACAGTGAAGAACAAGCAGTACTGCTAGCAACTCGAGGCAATTGATATGCCACTGCAGTCTAAGACCTGTCCAGGAGTCCAAAGCTGCATGCCTGTTGCATACAGTGCCCCAGCCTGTCTTGTAGCATCGGTTGTTACAACAACGTGCCTTGACATTTGATTCAGTTCAGCACCGACTGGGCATGCTCATTCATGAGAATGCTGTCATGCTGACAGAGTCTAACTCCATATCGAGAAAAGAGATGCTCTGCACAGGGGAGAGCTTGCTCTTTTCCCAGTTGGCCCCCAAACTCTGTGCAAGCAGGGACAATATCCATCCTACCTACAGTGGGGCAGCAAAGAGGAGGAAGAGTGCCCAACCCGGAAAGCATAGTGTCCAGGAGTAGAGGCAGAGGAGCTCTTACTTGATTCCCTAGACCCTGCAGTGAGATGGCAAGGGGAGCGTGAGAAAGCAAAAAGTGTGTCGGAACTGACAGTGAGGAAGCAGAGCGTTGCTCCCCGTAAGATCCCGACATGTCTGACACAGAGATAAAGGAAACTGCTCTTTTGGTAAGAATGTGGGTACCAGGTGGCCAGCGATGCACCAGGTATACACCCCAGGAGCCTCTGTCACTGGCCCCAGAAAAAGATTAGCTCCTTCCATCTCTGGATCTCCTGAGTTAGGGATGCTTTACGGTCTTCTGAGAAGACTTGACGGTGCCCTCTTCCTGCAAGAAGCTCGAGGCCCCTGCTGAGGAGTGTCCTCCTTAGATTCCGGACGGGGAGGAGCAGGAGTTGACACTGCAAAGGGGCGCCTCAGCGAGGGGCAGATGAAGAGCCAGACCTTAGCGGTTTTGTAGCAGGAGTATAAAGCCAAGGTAAGATGTGTTTGATGGCCTCTGTCTGCTTTTGGACTGCTGAGAACTGCTGGGCAAAGCCCAGGAGACGTGGCATTGAGAAAGCGAACTTTGTCTAAATTTCACATCTCTCAGAGATGGCGTTCCTGGACTACCATGGAAGACATCATCTGCCTGAGGGACTGCGCCATAATCTTCATTGCCTGGAGAGCAAAATTGGTCACAAACGATTCCTCCACGTGTTTTGCAGGCACAGGTGCACCTCAACTGTGCGCTCCACCTGGGGAACACCCACATACCCCTTGGCCACCCCACTATTGAGAGTATGAAACTCCTGGAAGAAAGGCACTGGGGCGGAACATGGCTGAGGGTCACTTTGGAGCCCAGATACCAGTCATCCAGCCTCGAGCACTCAGGGGATGGAGGCGAATTCACCTCCAGCCCGATGCTCTTGGCAGCCCGGAAGAGCATGGCCATCAACTCAGCCTCCGATTCCCGTTGCCGGGGGTTGCTCAGCAGAGTCTTCAGCATCAGAAGATGAAAGCCCTTCCTCTGAGGTCTCAATGACCAGAGGAACTAGACTGGGTAGTATCCAAGGGAAGTCTCATAATAAATGAGAGCCACAACCTCAGCGTAGCCATGGACATGCACTCGCAGTGCCCATTATCAGAGGTAAGGAAATGAACGTGCCTAGAAAAACATGGTCTGAAAGATATCTTGAAAGACACTCGCAACTGTGCAAGCTGTTCCAGGAAACTGCACTTTTAGGCTGAAGCACCCAGGGGACGAACGCTGCACTTATCTGCACAATTGCAGGGGCGAACACACCTCTGAATGCGCAGATGAATACCTGCAGAGTCATTGTCATTTTGCCTTTATTGTTTCTGATTTTTAGCAGAGGCCTCAAAGCAAAATTCAGAATGAGTGGTTGCAGGCAGCCATCTTATATACCTGCATATATGAGGAGTGGCTTTGTATGCTTGGGGCTCCCAAGTAAGAACCCTAATGTCAGTATCGATGTTACATTGATCATGACTGACTGAAAGGGAAAGTACAGTGTTTCCCATACATTGAGTTCTTTGTGGCGACCCGCCACAATATCAAAACTGACCAGACAAATAGATTTTCCAAAAGGTTTTGACTTCGTTGAATAAACATGAGCATTGCACATTTCAAAATCAAAACGAGGCGTGGGTGCCGCCACACATAGAGCGTAAGTCTGTGGGAAACACTTAAGTAGTATATTTGTGTGTGTGTGTAAATAGTATTCCCTACATTATGGGGAACAAATGACCTTGTGGGGACATTTTTTGGACCCCGTGAGGAAACAAGCTTATAAATCATACAGAAGGAAGTTTTTTGATAATCTAAAAAGTTTTGTGTGAGGGGTAGGTTTAGGGGTATAGGGGATAGAAAATACAATTTATACAGTGTAAAAACCATTAAACCTATGGAATGTTCCCATAATGAGATGAATACCAGTGTGTGTGTGTGTGACAATGTAAAAGTATTTATTGCTTATTGTCACTTTTGATCAATTGACTCTTCGCAAAGACCCACCCCCTTTAGTTATAGTCAAACTTATGAACAATTTGCTAGCTAGTGTACTCCTAAATGTTAGGTTGCATTGGGGAGGGGCAAGAAATATATTAAAATAAATAAATCAAAATAATTTATCATCAAAACAATGCCCTACCGTATTGCAACGCATCAAAGCAGTTCATCCAAATCAAGAATAACTTAAAGAGGTTGCCACCGTTTAGTAAACTGTGAACTAGAGGTCTGCATTCCCGCAGCTCTCCCGCGGGAACCGCGAGACCCGACCAGATTTTTAGTGCTGGGGGATTAAATTCCCGAATAAAACTCAGTAGCGGTCAGTAACTCTGGTGTAATTTGAACGGGAGCAGGCAGTCTAACAATATCCCATTCCCTACGTCCATTCAGAACAGCATATCTGCGCTTTATTCTTATTGACCACCGGTATTGCACTTGGACTGTTATGCACGTGCTGCACGCATGCTTTCTGCATCACGCGTTTTATTTGTGGGGTCTGTGCGAAGCATGTGCATAACGCTGCTCAGAGCAGGCTAACCGGTGGTAAATATACAGCCCTCAGACAGAACAGGCAGGTTGTTGAGTGACAGAGCAAAATAAGGATGGAGCAAAGTGTGGATGCTCTGTCCTTGAAGTTCAACTCGGTTTTGTTAATATTTTGCTTAGCCCTTAATTTTAAATGACAGATGTCATATTTATTTCTCTCTGCGACTTTCCTACTGTTAACAGAAAAATGTCAAACGAATTTAGTATTTTGACAAGACGAATAAAAATAGCTAATAGGAAAGTTTTGTACAACCTACATTTTTACATGCAGCTTTGGGACGAATAAAAATAAGAAATACAATTTTTGTACATTTTTATTTTTTCTGACACTTTTTTTCCTACTGTTGCATAAAATATTAAACAAATTGTGTCTTAAGATAATTCATATAAATTCAAGTCAACGTCAATAAATTCAAGACTCTTGACAAGACGAATAAAATAACATAGCCTACAATTTTGTGCAGACTACACTTATTTGTTAGCCTATCTCTCTTTCTTTCAGTAGCGGAAATTTAAATGTGAGATTCTGAAAACGAGATCTAAATTTAGCGGGAATGGTTGGGTCGGGAAAATTATTCTAAGTGGACAGCGGGTGAACAAAGAGTGAATATATAGCGGGAGGGTGCGGAATATAACCTTGCGGGAGCGGGACTAACAAAAACCATCCTGCGCAGACTTCTACTGTGTACTAGCTTTGGCTCTTCCTGCTGACTTGAATGGAGATGCTTCCCGTTTGTCAGTTGATGGCCTTTCATTTTTAACCAGAAATGTGCACACTGCTTTTCTGATGTTCACTGAAGTTTTTTGTGTCTTTTTCCTGTGTCACTAGAAATGTTTCCGTTTTGAATCGTTGTTACAAAAGACGAGACACGTGAGGAGAAAATAAACGATCAGTTGTGGGACTATATTCTGTCATAAATCACATACCATTCATTGCTGAACTTTCTACCGTCCGTTACTGGAGATGAAATAAAATTACTGGTTGATATGTCCCGATCTCAAAGTTTACACACACTTTTGGTCCGTGAATTAGATCTCGCTAGAGATGCACGCTGTCTGTGGAGGTTTGGCCAGGACCGGTTCCAGAATTAAATCAACATTTTATGTTCTGTCCATTGCCAATCACTGCTATTTCGAGAGTGAATCCCGCATAAATATGCGATGTCATTCCCGAAACTTTGCAGGATGTAGCCTATGTGTCTGAGAAACGAACGTTTCATACAAATTCTGAATGGATTATACCCTAGAAAGTGTGCAAAGCGTGCTCCCTTTATCACTAAAAAGCATCACTCATCTCCATCGCATTCTTACAAAGTTCCATTATAATCAATGAAGCGCTCTAAACTGCACAATGAATCTCTTATTTACATCGCGTCTGCACTTAGTCATGAGATGATTCACGAGCGTGCAAAACTGCACTTAAAAACTGTGGCGCTTTCAGCGGTGAGTGAATTCTGACAAAACGTTTCTGATTGGCCATTGCATTCAAGAAATCAACAGATATGTATGTGATTGTTTACATTGCTCAACGCTGCAAAAACATGGAGAGGGTATTTAGCGCTTGACTAAGCGCTCCAATTGCAGCGGGGCCGACATCAGGGATTCCATGACTGACAATTTTATTCGGGAATTTAATCCCCCAGTGCAAAAAATCTGGTCGGGTCTCGCGGTTCCCGCAGGAGAGCTGCGGGAATGCAGACCTCTAGTTCACAGTTTACTAAACGGTGACGACCTCTTTATGTTATTCTTGACTTGGATGGACTGCTTTGATGCGTTGCAATACGGTAGGGCATTGTTTTGATGCTTAACATCGGGGAAAAAAAATATTTTGCTTTTATTTATTTAATATATTTCTTAATATATATATTTTTTCTTTTCTTTTTTTATTCAGTAAGGGGCCGTTCACACAAAATGCGTTTTTGCATTCCAATGCCCTACTTTTCTGTTGTTTTTCTATGTAAAGCACTAGACTGATATGTATGTTGCGCTTGTGTCTCGCATCTTTTACTGCATCTCACACAAGCTCTTTGTTTTTAGATGCCGTGTCAAGTTAAAAGAATTTCATAAATTCTTATGTCGCCCATGATTATAATTATTATTATTAAATAATATTACACTGTTATTAAATAATAAAACTAATGCATATGGTTAATTTGATCAAATCTCAAAATGAATATCCATTTAAATAATATAAATTATAATGTTGCAATGTCTAAATTCGCTTGTAATTTACAGCGAAGTGATTTACTGTAAGTTTTTAGTATTTTATTTAGACAAAACTGTGTAGAATTATAATATTATCAGCCATAATGTGTTTTTCTGTACTGGCCTGAAATTGAACCATGAATTTGTCCATTGTTATGGCATTAACTCAAGATTATTACTATTAACTAAGGTTAACTAAAGGTTTGATATATTTTGCCCCAACTTTCTGTAAAAAACTCAATTTTCCAAGCCAATTTATGTGCTATTTAAAATATTATATGGATTTTTTTTTGTTGCTATTCTTACTGATATATAATGAAGTAAATACAGAAGTTAAACTAGAACAGGTTTCATATGAGCACCAGAGCTCAATGTGTTTATCAGTGTGCATAAACCATTAAGCCTCAGTTCAGAGACAATAAATTGAAACTATTCATTATACCTGGAACAGATTACCTGCAGCAAACAACAATAATTAATTCAGAATAACATCATGAAATATACAGTCACTCACGGTACAAAGAGTCCATTGACAGTGACACACATCAAGCAATTTGTACGCTCAAGTGCGCACAGACGTGCCCTTTCTGCAGTCTGTTTATTCAGAACAGTCAATGATCTCTCATCTGTCTGTGCTCTCCTTCCTAACAAACATCATTATTCCTACAATTACCAACAAAACACAAGAGCCAATACAAAACACACACGCTCTGGGTACAACGGAGTAAGCAGGCATAATAAATAGGACCATTTTATCATGACACAACAGAGAAAGGGAGAAAGATGGTGGCCTTTTCTCATTGAAGATTTATTCGTGTCCGGTATGTGCTCCATTAGGTCTTTAATAGGCAAGCAGCCCAGTGACTAGGATCACTCATCCATCTTTCTGAATGGTGGGAGTTTGCAGAGGTAAATGGGGTCAACTGGGTGGGTGAAAAATACTGAGTTTTTCCACTTACACAGCTTTCAGACCAACCAGGTTATTGGCCCACTTACACAGTCCTCAGGCAAAGTAGCAGGTGTCCAGAGGCACAGTTTTTCACCACTTGGATAAAGTGATCGTGGTCCACATAGTAATGGACTGTGTGTCAGGCTATGAGTGACTGTCATGCAATCTGTCAAGAACATGCCGGAATCATTTTTTCACCCCAAAATCTAAATGTCCACATATATATATATATATATATAAACTCAGGTGAAAAAAAAAAACCCTGTCTGGGCGCTTTACAAATTATGCCATGTTACATTGATCATGACTGACTGAAAGGGAAAGTACAGTGTTTCCCATACATTGAGTTCTTTGTGGCGACCCGCCACAATATCAAAACTGACCAGACAAATAGATTTTCCAAAAGGTTTTGACTTCGTTGAATAAACATGAGCATTGCACATTTCAAAATCAAAACGAGGTGAGGGAGCCGCCACACATAGAGCGTAAGACTGTGGGAAACACTTAAGTAGTATATTTGTGTGTGTGTGTAAATAGTATTCCCTACATTATGGGGAACAAATGACCTTGTGGGGACATTTTTTGGACCCCGTGAGGAAACAAGCTTATAAATCATACAGAAGGAAGTTTTTTGATAATCTAAAAAGTTTTGTGTGAGGGGTAGGTTTAGGGGTATAGGGGATAGAAAATACAATTTATACAGTGTAAAAACCATTAAACCTATGGAATGTTCCCATAATGAGATGAATACCAGTGTGTGTGTGTGTGACAATGTAAAAGTATTTATTGCTTATTGTCACTTTTGATCAATTGACTCTTCGCAAAGACCCACCCCCTTTAGTTATAGTCAAACTTATGAACAATTTGCTAGCTAGTGTACTCCTAAATGTTAGGTTGCATTGGGGAGGGGCAAGAAATATATTAAAATAAATAAATCAAAATAATTTATCATCAAAACAATGCCCTACCGTATTGCAACGCATCAAAGCAGTTCATCCAAATCAAGAATAACTTAAAGAGGTTGCCACCGTTTAGTAAACTGTGAACTAGAGGTCTGCATTCCCGCAGCTCTCCCGCGGGAACCGCGAGACCCGACCAGATTTTTAGTGCTGGGGGATTAAATTCCCGAATAAAACTCAGTAGCGGTCAGTAACTCTGGTGTAATTTGAACGGGAGCAGGCAGTCTAACAATATCCCATTCCCTACGTCCATTCAGAACAGCATATCTGCGCTTTATTCTTATTGACCACCGGTATTGCACTTGGACTGTTATGCACGTGCTGCACGCATGCTTTCTGCATCACGCGTTTTATTTGTGGGGTCTGTGCGAAGCATGTGCATAACGCTGCTCAGAGCAGGCTAACCGGTGGTAAATATACAGCCCTCAGACAGAACAGGCAGGTTGTTGAGTGACAGAGCAAAATAAGGATGGAGCAAAGTGTGGATGCTCTGTCCTTGAAGTTCAACTCGGTTTTGTTAATATTTTGCTTAGCCCTTAATTTTAAATGACAGATGTCATATTTATTTCTCTCTGCGACTTTCCTACTGTTAACAGAAAAATGTCAAACGAATTTAGTATTTTGACAAGACGAATAAAAATAGCTAATAGGAAAGTTTTGTACAACCTACATTTTTACATGCAGCTTTGGGACGAATAAAAATAAGAAATACAATTTTTGTACATTTTTATTTTTTCTGACACTTTTTTTCCTACTGTTGCATAAAATATTAAACAAATTGTGTCTTAAGATAATTCATATAAATTCAAGTCAACGTCAATAAATTCAAGACTCTTGACAAGACGAATAAAATAACATAGCCTACAATTTTGTGCAGACTACACTTATTTGTTAGCCTATCTCTCTTTCTTTCAGTAGCGGAAATTTAAATGTGAGATTCTGAAAACGAGATCTAAATTTAGCGGGAATGGTTGGGTCGGGAAAATTATTCTAAGTGGACAGCGGGTGAACAAAGAGTGAATATATAGCGGGAGGGTGCGGAATATAACCTTGCGGGAGCGGGACTAACAAAAACCATCCTGCGCAGACTTCTACTGTGTACTAGCTTTGGCTCTTCCTGCTGACTTGAATGGAGATGCTTCCCGTTTGTCAGTTGATGGCCTTTCATTTTTAACCAGAAATGTGCACACTGCTTTTCTGATGTTCACTGAAGTTTTTTGTGTCTTTTTCCTGTGTCACTAGAAATGTTTCCGTTTTGAATCGTTGTTACAAAAGACGAGACACGTGAGGAGAAAATAAACGATCAGTTGTGGGACTATATTCTGTCATAAATCACATACCATTCATTGCTGAACTTTCTACCGTCCGTTACTGGAGATGAAATAAAATTACTGGTTGATATGTCCCGATCTCAAAGTTTACACACACTTTTGGTCCGTGAATTAGATCTCGCTAGAGATGCACGCTGTCTGTGGAGGTTTGGCCAGGACCGGTTCCAGAATTAAATCAACATTTTATGTTCTGTCCATTGCCAATCACTGCTATTTCGAGAGTGAATCCCGCATAAATATGCGATGTCATTCCCGAAACTTTGCAGGATGTAGCCTATGTGTCTGAGAAACGAACGTTTCATACAAATTCTGAATGGATTATACCCTAGAAAGTGTGCAAAGCGTGCTCCCTTTATCACTAAAAAGCATCACTCATCTCCATCGCATTCTTACAAAGTTCCATTATAATCAATGAAGCGCTCTAAACTGCACAATGAATCTCTTATTTACATCGCGTCTGCACTTAGTCATGAGATGATTCACGAGCGTGCAAAACTGCACTTAAAAACTGTGGCGCTTTCAGCGGTGAGTGAATTCTGACAAAACGTTTCTGATTGGCCATTGCATTCAAGAAATCAACAGATATGTATGTGATTGTTTACATTGCTCAACGCTGCAAAAACATGGAGAGGGTATTTAGCGCTTGACTAAGCGCTCCAATTGCAGCGGGGCCGACATCAGGGATTCCATGACTGACAATTTTATTCGGGAATTTAATCCCCCAGTGCAAAAAATCTGGTCGGGTCTCGCGGTTCCCGCAGGAGAGCTGCGGGAATGCAGACCTCTAGTATCAACATTTTATGTTCTGTCCATTGCCAATCACTGCTATTTCGAGAGTGAATCCCGCATAAATATGCGATGTCATTCCCGAAACTTTGCAGGATGTAGCCTATGTGTCTGAGAAACGAACGTTTCATACAAATTCTGAATGGATTATACCCTAGAAAGTGTGCAAAGCGTGCTCCCTTTATCACTAAAAAGCATCACTCATCTCCATCGCATTCTTACAAAGTTCCATTATAATCAATGAAGCGCTCTAAACTGCACAATGAATCTCTTATTTACATCGCGTCTGCACTTAGTCATGAGATGATTCACGAGCGTGCAAAACTGCACTTAAAAACTGTGGCGCTTTCAGCGGTGAGTGAATTCTGACAAAACGTTTCTGATTGGCCATTGCATTCAAGAAATCAACAGATATGTATGTGATTGTTTACATTGCTCAACGCTGCAAAAACATGGAGAGGGTATTTAGCGCTTGACTAAGCGCTCCAATTGCAGCGGGGCCGACATCAGGGATTCCATGACTGACAATTTTATTCGGGAATTTAATCCCCCAGTGCAAAAAATCTGGTCGGGTCTCGCGGTTCCCGCAGGAGAGCTGCGGGAATGCAGACCTCTAGTTCACAGTTTACTAAACGGTGACGACCTCTTTATGTTATTCTTGACTTGGATGGACTGCTTTGATGCGTTGCAATACGGTAGGGCATTGTTTTGATGCTTAACATCGGGGAAAAAAAATATTTTGCTTTTATTTATTTAATATATTTCTTAATATATATATTTTTTCTTTTCTTTTTTTATTCAGTAAGGGGCCGTTCACACAAAATGCGTTTTTGCATTCCAATGCCCTACTTTTCTGTTGTTTTTCTATGTAAAGCACTAGACTGATATGTATGTTGCGCTTGTGTCTCGCATCTTTTACTGCATCTCACACAAGCTCTTTGTTTTTAGATGCCGTGTCAAGTTAAAAGAATTTCATAAATTCTTATGTCGCCCATGATTATAATTATTATTATTAAATAATATTACACTGTTATTAAATAATAAAACTAATGCATATGGTTAATTTGATCAAATCTCAAAATGAATATCCATTTAAATAATATAAATTATAATGTTGCAATGTCTAAATTCGCTTGTAATTTACAGCGAAGTGATTTACTGTAAGTTTTTAGTATTTTATTTAGACAAAACTGTGTAGAATTATAATATTATCAGCCATAATGTGTTTTTCTGTACTGGCCTGAAATTGAACCATGAATTTGTCCATTGTTATGGCATTAACTCAAGATTATTACTATTAACTAAGGTTAACTAAAGGTTTGATATATTTTGCCCCAACTTTCTGTAAAAAACTCAATTTTCCAAGCCAATTTATGTGCTATTTAAAATATTATATGGATTTTTTTTTGTTGCTATTCTTACTGATATATAATGAAGTAAATACAGAAGTTAAACTAGAACAGGTTTCATATGAGCACCAGAGCTCAATGTGTTTATCAGTGTGCATAAACCATTAAGCCTCAGTTCAGAGACAATAAATTGAAACTATTCATTATACCTGGAACAGATTACCTGCAGCAAACAACAATAATTAATTCAGAATAACATCATGAAATATACAGTCACTCACGGTACAAAGAGTCCATTGACAGTGACACACATCAAGCAATTTGTACGCTCAAGTGCGCACAGACGTGCCCTTTCTGCAGTCTGTTTATTCAGAACAGTCAATGATCTCTCATCTGTCTGTGCTCTCCTTCCTAACAAACATCATTATTCCTACAATTACCAACAAAACACAAGAGCCAATACAAAACACACACGCTCTGGGTACAACGGAGTAAGCAGGCATAATAAATAGGACCATTTTATCATGACACAACAGAGAAAGGGAGAAAGATGGTGGCCTTTTCTCATTGAAGATTTATTCGTGTCCGGTATGTGCTCCATTAGGTCTTTAATAGGCAAGCAGCCCAGTGACTAGGATCACTCATCCATCTTTCTGAATGGTGGGAGTTTGCAGAGGTAAATGGGGTCAACTGGGTGGGTGAAAAATACTGAGTTTTTCCACTTACACAGCTTTCAGACCAACCAGGTTATTAGCCCACTTACACAGTCCTCAGGCAAAATAGCAGGTGTCCAGAGGCACAGTTTTTCACCACTTGGATAAAGTGATCGTGGTCCACATAGTAATGGACTGTGTCAGACTATGGGTGACTGTCATGCAATCTGTCAAGAACATACATGGATCATTTTTTCACCCCAAAATCTAAAGGTATAATAAATTATATTTTGGTTAAAAAAAAAAAATCTTCACACTCTAGTTTATATTATTTGCCTACTGACAATGTCCAACAGTTGACAAACATGTATCACAGGCAAATTATCAGTTTTGTCTTTTATTTAATTTTTTTAATTCATGAAAATTCAATTTCCTCTACATTTCAAATGATATACAGTATATATTGTGTTTGACAGTATTCTTAGTAATGATGGTGATGGAAATGACACTCAGAACATTTTTTCTAATAAAATGTCAAAATGAAATAACTCTTGCTAAGGTTAATTTCATAGTTAGCATTTTATGTATTATTTAAATACAAAAAAATTATTTTGATACCTTTTTGCAATTTTTATTTACATTGATATTTACCTTGATTTATATTTATTTTCTTCACACATAATGTCTTATATTTCATCTCAAGCATGCTTTTCACTTTACACCTTTTATACTTTTGCCTCCACAGTAAACAAGTACACTAACAAAATGTTGGTTGCAGGAAATGATGTCACAGCTGAGGGGTAGCTTTTTTTAAATTAAAAATTGATTATCAAACAAATATAAAAATAGCTCATTATTTTTCACCATTGTTTAGCTTAACATAATTGTACACATGAGATAATTCATATTTTCATGAGGCATTTTTATAAAATAAGATTAAAAGTCTGAGATGAAACAATACAAGGATACAAAAAAAAATCAATCTATACATAATGGGCAAAAGAAAAATAAATTATGAATGCATGGAATCTCTTTTGAGAAAAAAAAAAACGTCTGGGTATTTTACACATTTTGACAACTGGCATGAAAATGTGCCTAATTGCCATGATAATATTACATTGCAAAAAAAAAAAACCCGTAATGATTGTCTAAATAGGCTTCAATACTTTATGCAAAATAAATCTTTAGATTTGGGGGTGAAATGTGACATGGGGATGTTTTTTTTTTTTTTGTGAGACTCGTCCTTACAGTACTCTGGTCTGCGAAGAGTCTGTCAACTCAGGACATATCATCCATACTAAAAATGAAGCGGATGTAATTGGCGATGCTGACAAATTTGTCACAAAAATCAACATCCTATCAGCAGAGATAAGGTTCAGTCCAGCCATTACAGGCATCTCAAATCTCGAACCTACATCTTGTCTTTTCCTTGTCTCAAAAAAAAAAACACAAGGAATGTGGGTCTTAAATCACAAAACAATGAACGCATCAACTTTCCAATGGCAACTAAGAGTGATTTTAACGGTTCGAAGCAGCATTTTCACGGAAACAGGAAGTGCCGAGATTGGCATTTACACAGGTAAATGTCAGCCGAAGACACTAAAGCATCTAATAAGAGAACGTATGCACATAATCTTTACACTTGCAGGCAACGTTTGCATCTGATCTCCAATCAGTCAGTAAGGAGAGCTGCTCCACGCAGTCCTCATTTCCCCCTCACTCTCTCAGAATGGCACGCAACAGCCATGACATTTACTGACGCCATCGGCACTCTGGCCCCGAGACACTATCAGAGCCGTCGTAGGGTGTGATTTCTCCCTGGTCCACCTCTAGAGATTTCTGTTGTTCTGGTGTACTAACAAATAGATCCATTACATAGATTCCAGACACAGCAACCATCCATCTGTCCATCTCTGTCTCATCCGTTCAGTGGATGTACAATGTTGTCAGGGGCCAGTGTTTGTAGCCAGAGCAACTGCTATGTCCACACATCCTTTCAGTCCTGAGCCACCCACATAAACAGTGCTGAAAGAATAATAGCCAGTCACACATACAAACAAATCGTGACACTTCCACATGCCTGAACACAATGGACACAGACAGCTCCCACACACCACACAGTCCCGTCCAATATCCCGCTAGCAGAGAGTGTCACCCTTCACAGCAGCAGCAGCAAAAACACCTCCACTGGTGTAGAAAGACACCACCTCATCTACACAAGCACAGGACATAATGATAATAATAATAATTATAAAAAATAAAATAAAATTGCAACCATTTGATCTGTACATAATATTAACTTTAAAGTGAATCTGTAGAATCGGTTGCATGTTTTTGTGACTTCACGAAACTATTTCATAGTAAGTACATGTTGTTCATTAGAATAATTCTGAACAAATGTAATTATATGGTAATATAAACATTAATGTAAAATTGTCACGATCTCTAGCTGGAGTGCCCATGAGCTCCGCTAGAGGGCACCCCATCCTGTACCCTTTACCACTCACCCCGGACTCCATTTCCCATTATTCTCTGCCTGGACACATCATCAATTGCAATCACCTCTCTTTCATCAGATCTCATCAGCAGTTCACAGCTGTCTCACATTAGAAGGACTGTAAAAGTAGCACACACACTCTCTGACTTTGCTGGTGATTGTATGTTTTCCAAGTTTCCTGTGTGTTCCTTGTTTTCCGAGTTTCTTAGTTTTGCCTTGCCTTAGAGTTTTTGACCCTGGACTGTTTCCTTGATTCAGATTGTTTGCTGCCTGCCCTCACCATTGCCCGTTGTCTGGATTACTCTTGCCTGTATGACTACGCCTTGCTAAATAAAAGCCTGCATTTAGATCCCCAACTCTGTTGTCGCCTCTCACATTACAAAAATTAAGATTTGCATTTTTAGGATTTTATCAAGTGCTGGTAAATGCAATTTAATTCCACTATAGTGAGTCACTTTCAAATTAAGCATTCTGTTGGTCAACATGCCGCATTTGCGAGAAAAAACAGATATGAATTCTCTGTGGGGGAATGTTTCAGCCTTACGGTATATATATATATATTCTTTATTTCCATGACTTTTCCAGTTTTGGGTAAAAAAAAAAATCAATCACATTTACTGTTTCTAAGAAAAAAATCACAGGCAAAATCCAGTAATTTCCATACGATCTGAAATTTACCGTAAGGCTGAAACATTCCCCCACACAGAATTCATATCTGTTTTTCTCGCAAATGCGGCATGTTGACCAACAGAATGCTTATATATATATATATATATATATATATATATATATATATAATTCATTCTTTCCCAGTCTTGGGTAAAAAAAAAAACTATTGGAACTACCATCACAGCCTATATTCATAATTAAAGAACTCTCACACTGAACCTGACGTCCTGACCACACTGTTTTTTTTTTGTGCTGCTGGCAAACACAATTTAATTCACTATCATGAATCACTTTCTAACCAAGCAGCATTCTGTTGGTCAATGTGTGAAATACTTGAACTCGATGCAAAATCTGCATGGGGAAATGTTTCGCCCTTGTGCAATTCCTTATCGTGTGGATTCCTTTTGAAATTACAGGATTTTGCCGATGAAATGTTGTCAAATAAAGGTAAATGTGACCACAAAAGACATATTTTGAAGAATGTTGGGAACAAAACAGTTTCTGTTCTCAGTGACCTATGTATACAGTGGGTACGGAAAGTATTCAGATCCCCTTAAATTTTTCACTCTTTGTTATATTGCAGCCATTTGCTAAAATCATTTAAGTTAATTTTTTTTCCTCATTAATGTACACACAGCACCCCATATTGACAGAAAAACACAGAATTGTTGACATTTTTGCAGATTTATTAAAAAAGAAAAACTGAAATATCACATGGTCCTAAGTATTCAGACCCTTTGCTCAGTATTTAGTAGAAGCACCCTTTTGATCTAATACAGCCATGAGTCTTTTTGGGAAAGATGCAACAAGTTTTTCACACCTGGATTTGGGGATCCTCTGCCATTCCTCCTTGCAGATCCTCTCCAGTTCTGTCAGGTTGGATGGTAAACGTTGGTGGACAGCCATTTTTAGGTCTCTCCAGAGATGCTCAATTGGGTTTAAGTCAGGGCTCTGGCTGGGCCATTCAAGAACAATCAGATGCTCAGAAGAAATGGACAGCACCTGAGTTAAATATTTGAGTGTCACAGCAAAGGGTCTGAATACTTAGGACCATGTGATATTTCAGTTTTTCTTTTTTAATAAATCTGCAAAAATGTCAACAATTCTGTGTTTTTCTGTCAATATGGGGTGCTGTGTGTACATTAATGAGGGAAAAAAATTAACTTAAATGATTTTAGCAAATGGCTGCAATATAACAAAGAGTGAAAAATTTAAGGGGGTCTGAATACTTTCCGTACCCACTGTACATGTGTCAACAACATATAAAAGGTACAATGGTTGGTAGCCCCTTTAATGACTGTTGTTATGAATTAACTTGTATCCCATTGCATACATATTGTGTAGCTTTTTTAATGCAGATCTTCTCTGCAGGTATGAGACTCTGCTCCTGGAGCTAGATCCTGTATATGCTCTCAAACTGCTGGTGTCCCTCACGGAGCACAGAGTGCATACATGTTTGGAAAGATACAATGGTGCGTAAATGATTACAGAATTTTTGGGTGAACTAGCACTTCAAGTAGAGATATATATATATATATATTCACTACATATGATACATTTCTATGACTTTTTAAGGTCTCATTTATTTAAATGACAAATTTAAATTTGATGATATATCCAAGCTTCAGTGACTGTGGCATGCCTGCACAACAGTCCATTCACATTAAACTTTTTGAACAGGTTGGTGGTGTGGCCTGGCAAGTGGTGCACAAGCTCCAACATGTGGTGGAAACCTGAGTAGTCTGGCTTAAGCAATTCCCTAAATCCCTTCCTCGCACTTTTCCCTACTGTTTCCTGTCAGCTCTTCACTGACGATGAAATAAAAACTGGCGAAAGCTAATTCTGTGTGGTTTCAGTGGTCTGATCAATCTGTCAAAGCCAATCACATGCTCCCTTACTCCTTGCAAAGACTAAATAGTCAACTGAATTTTAGTCAATCAGACCATCAGTGAGACACATTTCCTCCTTCAGCTGAGACAGAGCCCATTACGAGTTTGAACTAAACATACCGGTTAGAAACTAGTTCATTATCCCCTGCTTGAGCAATAGCCAATGTACTCTAGACATAAATTCTTAATACTGATCAAATTAACACTTTAGAGAAGCCATTCAGCACTACTCTCTTAACAGCACATATATTTGCTTTCGTCTGCACTAAGCCAAGAGTGGCCAAGGTTCTCGATAATTGGAAAGTTTGAACTACTATCACAACCAATAATAAAAGAACACCAATGCTCGCACGGAACCTGCTAATGTCCCTCATTTGCAATCTCATTTCGCCTGGAACCCATCAAGAGAAGGTCTGCATTTTTTTAGGACTTTATCAAGTGCTGGCAAACGCAATTTAATTTCACTATTGTGAGTGGAAATAGCTCTTTGCAGGCGGGGGGGGGGGGGGGGGGCGG
>NW_015506147.1:223092-242060 GCF_001515645.1 Sinocyclocheilus grahami
GTTGGCACGGCGTCTGACGAACATTTTCTGATTGGTGACATCAATTTGAATAGTTCAATCATGTGGCTGCAGCTCTATCAGTACCAAGAAAGACAATGTGCAGGAGGCCAGCAGGAGCCATTAGAGAAACAGCGGGGGGATGAGGATGAGATAAGAAATGCACGCACACACACACACACACACACACACACACATATACACACATTCCCTTCACCTGTGCACCCAGACACTCGTTACAGCCCACAGAGAGAAGTGGTTAGTACAGGACAGGAAATGAAAGACAAAAGAGGTGAAAATTTTGAGAAAATTAGAGGAGGATTGTGTATGTATATGTGTGGGCATCATCCATTATATACGTCTACTGTTCCAAGAAAGCTAAGATCCACAAGGGAGACAGATTTAGAGCCAACCCTCTACATTGCGAGTAAATCACTCGCATATGCGACTAAATCTTACTCTGGGCGACTAAATGTCTAATATCAGCCAATGGCTAATAAATTATCAAATTTTACTCACCAGCGTGTGAGTTGGAGGCTAAGTATAAGTTTAGAACAGATATATTTTCACTCGCCAAACACTCGGAGCACTTCAGAGTTTCGTATTCTGTCAAGCGATCTGTGATATTTTTCATTTCATCTCAATGGATGTGCAGCGCACCTGTGTTTGTGTATTTGGCGTAACGCAAACTGTAGTGTTAAGGCGCACGACTCGCCGTCGCTTTCTCTCACACGCACAAAGTGAGAGAGAGAGAGAGAGAGAGAGTCTTACATAACATGCAGAATTGATGCGCTACATGTAAACGATATTCTTTGTTGCATTTTCCTGTCAAAATAACAGAGTTCCATTGGAATTCTTTAGCTTTTAAGAACTGCCGGTTTCTCCGGTAGTGGGTGGAACTAATGCGCAATGAAATCTCATTGGCTGGCGCTCACTTATTATCGTCCCGGTTTTGATTTCAGCAAATCAGTTCCAGTGAACGCACACAACCTGATAAACATTCATGAATCCAGCAGCTTGTTAATCCTTGGTGCGTTTTATATTGTTCTTATTAGTAGAATTTGTATATTATTATTATTATCTTATCAGTATTATTGCTCGTTTTTCCCCATTTTTTCTCAAAAAAGAGCACCACCACCAGTCCTAAGTTCAGTTAAAATTACTAATTTGCATTCATACATAGTTACCAAGTTTTAATTCTAATTACTAAACTTCTATTATTAAACAATACTTGATTTTCATATTATAATGCTTGACTGCTTGACTGACTGATGTTAAGAGTGTACTTTCAGATATTTAAAAAGCTGTGCCATTTTACATATATATGTTTGTAAAATGGCACAGTTTATATATATATATATATATATATATATATATTATATATATATATATATATATGTAGTATAGTATAGTATTTCAATCTGGCGAGTAAACAAAAAAATGTACTAGCCAATGGCGATTCAATTGCCAAGGTGTCCGTAGAGGGTTGAGAGCTTTCAAATCGTATTAACAAATGATCTTATTATAGATTTATATACTTTATAAATATAAATAGTCAAGGATTATTATATTTATAGTATTGTAGCATAAAGCTGATTCTGTGGATGCAGTGAGAAACTATGTGCGTCATCTCTGAAGTTCATTACTCCTCAGCATGACCTACTTTTAAAATTTCAGGATCAATAATCTAATAAGGTTGTGTCCAGAAACACATAAGAAAGAAATGCCTCAAGACAATCTTCTGCCTGGTTTCACTGATATTATTTAAGAGTGTATTTGTCCAAAACGTCTGCTGTAAAAATTCTTAGTATACTGTTCTGTAAGAATACATTATTAGTTAGTATTATTAATTAAAGGACAAGCTGTTGTCTTGTGGCTAGAGAACTGGATTCAAAGTAAACCAGATTGTACCACTGCCCACTGAAGAGAGAGAGAAAGAGAGAGAGAGAGAGAGAGAGAGAGAGAATCACTTCCCAGTGTACTATATGGCTATCATTCTGTATCGCACCACCCGTTCACAGAATGAGATGTGGGGCTCATCTTGAGGGTTATACGAAAAGGAAGGGTATTTGGTGTACCTGTGCAACCCGTCAAATTAAGGAAGTGTGTTTCACTAAAAAAACAAAACAAAATGGTTTCTACAATAAAATGGCAAAAAAAGCTGAGTGTGTGGAGAGTGTAGTTGGTTACCTGCTGATGGGTGAGGTGTGCTCCGTGAGGGACACCAGCAGTTTGAGAGCATATACCGGTACAGGATCTGGCTCCAGGAGCAGAGTCTCATACCTGCAGAGAAGATCTGCATTAAAAAAGCTACGCAATATGTATGCAATGGGATATGCTGGGGAAGTCGTGGCCTAATGGTTAGAGAGTCGGACTCGTAACCCAAAGGTTGCGGGTTCGAGTCTCGTACCGGCAGGGATTGTAGGTGGGGGATTGTATATTATATAATTATATTTTTAATTAATTAATGTTTTGATAATTTAACAATTACAGTATATTGTTATTCAAATATTAAAAATTGTATAGCCAATAAAAAACAGTAATACAATTATTTAAATACTTATGAAAACTCACTAATAGTCATTATGTATGCAATTAGTACAGTGTCACTGATTACACACTGTACATGTATTTTTTTCATTACTATTTCATGTTTTGACAATTCAACTATGATATTATTGTCTATTACTTTAATATTGCTTTTGAATTTTTGTACAGTTTAAGAGAATATTGTAAATGTTGCATTCAGTCAAAATATTTAAAAAGTGCATGTCCAGTAAAATAACTATATAATTAAGTACTGGTGAAATCAGACATTATGAAGACTAGTAAACATTCACCCAATTATATATTATATTAAGTATTACATAGTGTAGTTTAACATATCATTAAACCTTTAGCCTATAAACTTTCATTTCATCAAACATGAAAGGATTGCTCACTTAACCGCATCTGTCTTGTGTGGATTAGAGGCAAACAGGTTGAAAAGACAGGAGATATTTGTCGGTACTGAAAAAGAAGGATTTGGAAAAATCTCTTGAAAATATTACATCTCATAATCGCATTTCATTTGAACCAAATTATTATTATCACTATTCAGAATCGAGAATTGTTTTCCCCCAAAATGATATTTTAACAGATGACTGTGCCATCTGAATTAAGAATAGTTACTTAAAAGACTTTGACTGTTGCTTCTGCCCGTGTGTTTATCTCTTTCGTGCAATTTTATATATTCAGTGAAAATTTGAAAATGGTCTGCATAGTATTGTTATTATTGCATATATATATGCAAACTGGATAAAAATAATTCACTCTAGATACTGTACGTGTATTTTTTTCATTACTATTTCATGTTTTGACAATTCAACTATGATATTATTGTCTATTACTTTAATATTGCTTTTGAATTTTTGTACAGTTTAAGAGAATATTGTCAATGTTGCATTCAGTCAAAATATTTAAAAAGTGCATGTCCAGTAAAATAACTATATAATTAAGTACTGGTGAAATCAGACATTATGAAGACTAGTAAACATTCACCCCATAATATATTATATTAAGTATTACATAGTGTAGTTTAACATATCATTAAACCTTTAGCCTATAAACTTTCATTTCATCAAACATGAAAGGATTGCTCACATAACCGCATCTGTCTTGTGTGGATTAGAGGCAAACAGGTTGAAAAGACAGGAGATATTTGTCGGTACTGAAAAAGAAGGATTTGGAAAAATCTCTTGAAAATATTACATCTCATAATCGCATTTCATTTGAACCAAATTATTATTATCACTATTCAGAATCGAGAATTGTTTTCCCCCAAAATGATATTTTAACAGATGACTGTGCCATCTGAATTAAGAATAGTTAATTAAAAGACTTTGACTGTTGCTTCTGCCCATGTGTTTATCTCTTTCGTGCAATTTTATATATTCAGTGAAAATTTGAAAATGGTCTGCATAGTATTGTTATTATTGCATATATATATGCAAACTGGATAAAAATAATTCACTCTAGACATTTCAATGACTTTTCCTTGACTTCATAAAACTTTAGTAATTTCAATTTTCCTGGTACATCACAATTTTACAATTCCCAGATATACCATGGTTTTCCAGGAACATGTATCTGCAAGCTATACAATCCTTCTCTTTCTAGTTCATCCGAGTTTTTATCCTAAACAGTCACAACCGTGATACGCAATGAGCGACAATACATTTTGTCAATGTTTCTATTTGTGTCAAACTCAATGAATATCACTGGTCCAAAATTGCTCTACACATTGTACATCAAGCATGACATATCTTCTTATTGACAGCTATTGTGTGCACAGACAAAATGCTTCATGCCTGGTTAGGACACAATCTTAGTTTCAATAAATAGAGAGGATGGAGGAGTAAACTGAGAGAGCAGAATATAGGTAAGTGAGTGGTGAGTCTTACTGTGGCAGCAGGGCCTCAGAGATGAGCGTTAGCAAGCGAGTGTTGGAGGAGATGTCTTCACCTTCCCACTCTCCCTCTCGTTCACTCCCTCCATCTCTCAGGCAAACAGGTTGAAAAGACAGGAGATATTTGTCGGTACTGAAAAAGAAGGATTTGGAAAAATCTCTTGAAAATATTACATCTCATAATCGCATTTCATTTGAACCAAATTATTATTATCACTATTCAGAATCGAGAATTGTTTTCCCCCAAAATGATATTTTAACAGATGACTGTGCCATCTGAATTAAGGATAGTTAATTAAAAGACTTTGACTGTTGCTTCTGCCCGTGTGTTTATCTCTTTCGTGCAATTTTATATATTCAGTGAAAATTTGAAAATGGCCTGCATAGTATTGTTATTATTATTATTATTATTATTGCATATATATATGCAAACTGGATAAAAATAATTCACTCTAGACATTTCAATGACTTTTCCTTGACTTCATAAAACTTTAGTAATTTCACTTTTCCTGGTACATCACAATTTTACAATTCCCAGATATACCATGGTTTTCCAGGAACATGTATCTGCAAGCTATACAATCCTTCTCTTTCTAGTTCATCCGAGTTTTTATCCTAAACAGTCGCAACCGTGATACGCAATGAGCGACAATACATTTTGTCAATGTTTCTATTTGTGCCAAACTCAATAAATATCACTGGTCCAAAATTGCTCTACACACTGTACATCAAGCATGAAATATCTTCTTATTGACAGCTATTGTGTGCACAGACAAAATGCTTCATGCCTGGTTAGGACACAGTCTTAGTTTCAATAAATAGAGAGGATGGAGGAGTAAACTGAGAGAGCAGAATATAGGTAAGTGAGTGGTGAGTCTTACTGTGGCAGCAGGGCCTCAGAGATGAGCGTTAGCAAGCGAGTGTTGGAGGAGATGTCTTCACCTTCCCACTCTCCCTCTCGTTCACTCCCTCCATCTCTCTCTCTCTCCTCCACCTCGTCTTGGCTCAGCAGCAGCAGCGTGATCTCTGACAGCACACGCAAACTCACAATACGCCATTCCACTGGGACACACACACACACACAGCAGAAGGGTTAGATATATACTCTCTCACATGCACGCAAAAAGCTAATATATGCACAAATATAAATATAACATAATACAATCAACATATCCATAGCTTGTATTCAAAGAAAAGAGAGATGTTTGTTTCTCATGATCTTAAAAACGTTTTGTTCTAAAGGTTTATGCTTAAAATGCTTGAAACGTGTAGGCAAATGCAAAATGTGCCGATCAATACATTTCGTTACATAAATAAATAAATATTAATAATTATATTATTATTTAATAACTTTGGAAAAACATTCAAAGAAAAGAAAAAGAAAAGAAAAAAAACACCAATTTTTGATCCATAATTGATTTTTTTTTTCAGCTTTGTGTAATCATGCAATCATAAACCAGCTTTCATATAAATAATTACTGTGTGCAAAAAATTATTTAAATCTTTCAATTCTAATATAAACAACCCAGGCTCATTGGAATTATGCTACCGTGGCTACAGTTCTGCTAAATCTGAAATGCTTTGCTCCGGGTACCGCTCGCTATAAGCGATATCATTTTTCTCCATTACAGATGTTATTAAACATAGTCACACAAAAAATAAAAAAATTACTTGCTTGTGAGTACAAAATGGTTGCAAAAAGATACTGAGTTACCTGTAGCAGGTCTCACTGAAGATTCACAGTGAAATATTAAACATGTCTGTGGCAATGTTTTTTTATGTTGATTTTTCTAAGTATTACAGTAGTTTGGAAATTAAATATCTGGTGAGTGGCGCTAAAAGGTTAATGCTCACATTTGAAATTAACATACCACCAGGGGCGTTTCCTCCGAGGAGGCAAGGGAGGCAGTGTCAAGGGAGGCAAAGTTGGATGAGAAAATAATCGATATTACAAAAATAAAACAGCGCAAATATGACTAAATATTATATAAAAAGTCTAAAAGTCACTCGTTTTTATAAAGTAACACTGTCCAACAGCGACACCCGCAGGTAAAGTTACAGCGGAGGCTTGCCTCCCTTCGGCCCATTGACTTTCTGCAGAGACCCCAAAGCGTGCCGTGACTTTTCTGGAGGCTCACTGAGATGAAAGGGGGAAAGCCACGTGAGAGGAGGCAATGCCTCCATCGTGCTATAATTGGATATGATCGGTTATGATTGGATGTGATTGGTTTGTGTGATAAATCCTGCCTCTTGTTTTCGTGCGAGCTCTCGGTCTGAATGAAGAAAATGATGGCGTTATTGACTAATTATAAAGTAAAGTGTTTACAGAGCTTTTATGATGATGACCCGAAATAAGTTGACTATTAAAAAAAACAGCTGAACATCAGTTCACAAATAAAAAATATTGGTAACATTTTACAATAAGGTGTCATTTAATGAGTTGACTAACATGAACAAACAATGAACATTTATTACAGTATTTATTAATCTTTGTTTACATTAGTTAATACAAATACAGTTGTTCATTGTTAGTTCATGTTAGTTCACAGTGCATAAACTAATGTTAACAAACATAACTTGATTTTAATAATGCATTAGTAAATGTTGAAATTAATATTAACTAAGATTAATAAATGATGCAGAAGTAGGCTATTGTTTATTCTTAGTTCATGTTAACTAAAATAGTTAACTAATGAAATCTCATTGTAAACTGTTTCCAGAATATTGTTCAAATTGTTACTGCCTTTAGTTATTATTTTGGAATAAGTATAACAATGCATAAAAACACTATGACATGTATAATTAGTATTAAAAATATTAAATTAAATAAAAAATAATATTAATAAAATACAAAATAGAATTATATTTGTTCTCTTTTTATGTAATATTTATATATAAAACTGCCTCCTCATTTTAAAACACCACCACACACCACTGATATATATATATATATATATATATATATATATATATATATATATATATATATATATATATATATAATGTGATGTTACAATGTATTCATTTATAAATCATGCTCTGTGGTAAAAGTGTTTTGAGGTCATAGTATAGTATTGTGCAAGGAACTGCACAACAAAAAAAGTATTAATTAATCGAGACTCTGGCCCTGTAATAATTTATGTGAAAAGGAAAAACAATATTAAAAATACAAAAAGGTGTTGGTGTTTTACTGCCACTATTTCACCTGGAAACTGCAGTGAAATTTCTGTATCGGTTTACGTTTTAAATGGCAGACATATTTCCAATGAGACTTGGTTTCATATAAATGTATATCCACTGTTAGTTGACAAAAAAAGGGAGAATGTGAAAATGGGTTCTGAACCCACCCTAAGTCCACAGGGCCCAAGAGACACCCAATTCTTTTATTCAATGTGTGCAATTTCATAGTTTTGATGACTTTACTATTATTCTAAAGTATAGATGATAGTAATAAAGAATAAATAGTGTTCCAAACCTTGATTCATAGTGTATAATTGTCTGCTTATTTGGAGCAGAAATGTGTTCTCACCATTTTTACTGAAGGCCAGAGACGCCAGCGGTGGTGCAATCAAATCCACAACCTTGGGGAAACAAAGAGAGAAGTGCATTATTCTAAAAGTGAGAAATCTCACCTATATGTGCTTAGTCTCAGCAGAGCGCACACACACGGCGTGAGTGAAAGTGAAACAGCTGGAAGCAGAAGACTGAGAAAGTGCTCTGAAGAGCTCCAATTTGCATGGAAATGTGATGTCAGCTCTGCCCTTTGATCATAGAAAGTGTGTTCCAACAAAAGGCCTTACGCCAGCTCTTTTGAAAATTAGAATCAGGTTTTTATGATTATTACCAACTACAATCAGCCGCATGGCAGCAAACGTTGTGCACAGGTGCCTTAATGTGGATGGCTGTGGGCATCTCCCAAACAAAGGACTTCACTCTCTCTGACTCTAAGTGAAAAGAACACCAAAGAAACATATTGTAAAGGTTATCTATGAATTTTCCTCTTCTTGTCTCTGTTGTAAAAGACATATTTTTTTCAGCGAGCTGCAAGTATTGTACAAGTGCTATATTAACCTGCGGCACATCTTTGATCTCTTGCCCGCTCCTTATGAGACGTTTGTCGTGAATGTCAGTATAATGGTAATTCTTCCTCTGTAGCTTAGTTGAGGTATGTTTGAATGTTAGAATCAAGTGAGTTACCCAGACAGCCATTATATGGGTCAATGACGAATACGTGTCCTTGAGGAAGGAAAATCTTTTAAAAATCTAGTTAAACACACAAGTTCTTAGAAATGACTTTTTCTATTCATGTTGTTTTCATATGGTTTTGAAAAACTCTTATACTATTCAACTCTTATACTAATGAAAATGTCAAACAAATCTATGATTTTGACCACAACTTTGATTTTGAATAAGTTTTTAAAAATAATAAGCATTAAGTTAATAAGCAATGATAAGTTACAACTACTTAAGGTATTATTATTAGTGGTAGTAGTAGTATTTGTAATGTTAATTATTTTATGATTGAAATGTTTTACTGTTTGTACAAATTGCATGGTAAGAAAATAAATAAATAAAATTAATAAGTAAAAACAGTAATTTTGTTCTATAATATAATATAATGTATTATTTATTTCAGGATTATTTTATTAAGACAGCATTTATTTGAAATATAAATCTTTTGTAACATTATACATTTTTGTACAGGTAAAAAAAACAAAAACAAAACAAAGGAAAACAAAAAAAAATCATGTATCACATCATGACTCATTCACGTACTATTACTGCATTTTTTGGAAATCATGTGGAAATTGACTTGTTTAGCTGCCAACACTATAAAACTGATTTTTTGGCATCTATGGTACCTTCCCACTGCACAAAAGGTTCTTTATTGTGGAAAAAGGTTCTTTAAATTATTTTGATTAAAATGTTCTTAACACTAAGGGAAGAGAGAAGAAAAAAAAATCTTTAAAGAACTGCTTACTGAAAGGTTCTTTGAGGGACCAATAATGGTTCTTCTGTGGCATGACTGCAAAACCCCCTTTTGGAACCTTTAGCAAGAGGGCATTTTTGAATGCAGAGCCTTTGTGTCTATAATCCTCATTAGTATTGGTTTCAATAAACCGGACATTCACATGCTATATAGAGTGTGTGTGTGTGTGTGTGTGTGTGTGTGTGTTTTGAGAGTGAAAAAATGAGATCTAATGACTCCTGGCGAACTGTAATTAAGGTGCCTTCTCCTATTATAGAGTATCAGAGAGTCTGTGTCCTCTCACCGCTTCCTGATGCATCAGTCCTACAGAACGCACATCAATACTCATTACAAAAGCCTTACACACAGAGAGATATACACACATACACACTCCCTTCACTCCTGAGTGATTTGCTGTTGCTGAGAGGTTTGTGAGAATAATAATGCTGGGCAGAGGGGAGCCGTGATCTCAGTTGTAGCTCCGTCAGGCGTGAGGACGTGAGATCTCAGGTTAGACGTAAATGTGGCCCTTGCTGCTCTGATACACAGCTTGATATTATTGTGTTTGTGAGCCTGTCATTATGGAGGGCAAGTTAAATGGCTGAACGGGGCCAAATAGAGGGTTTAGAGACTAATTTTGCCACAACATTTTCATAGACACCTTACACCATGGGTGCCCAACCCTGTTCCTGGAGATCTACCTTCCTGCCGAGTTCAGTTCCAACCCTGATCAAATACACCTGTCTGTAATTATCAATGGCTCCTTCAGATTCTAATTAGTTGGTTCAGTTGAGTTTGATCAGGGTTGGAGCTGAACTCTGCAGGAAGGTAGATCTCCAGGAACAGGGTTGGGCACCCCTGCCTTACACTTTCATGGGGAGACAAACACAGTTGTGAAATTTGTGCAATAGTCCCATAACACACTTCAACAAAATGTAGCTACATGCTGTTGAAAAGATGCTTAAATAATTGGGAGAGACAAAATGAATAGCAGAACATCAAAGAGTGGTATATATATATATATACTCACAGTGCAGTGATAGAGGCCAAGAAGAGCGGGATGTTGGGAAATTGCCTCCACTGCAGATAGTGTGTTTCTGATCAGTTCCTCAGATGCTGCTTGACCTGTTAATTGTGGATAAAATGATCATATATGGCATAAATGTAGGAATACAACAGTAATCTCACTTTTGAACAATTGATTTTCAACCAATGACTGAAAAAAACAAATATTACACTGGAAGACATCAACAGAAAAACAACATGTCTGAAAAATTGGAACTAAAATAAATACATTAGAGGCGTATATCTTAAATGTATCAGCAAAGCGCCTTGAACACTAAAGAATGTAGTTCATGCAAGAATGGTTTAAAGTAAAAAGCACAGAAAGAGAAGTTGAAGAGTTTGTGAAAACCTTAGATAAATAAAACTACAAATAAAAACTTACCTATAGCACTTCCCAAACTCGTCTCATTAGAGTCAATGGAGGTTATGTGATTCTTTCCATAATGAAAGAGAAAAGAGATATTTAAAATTACACATTTTAATGTCGATCATTCATTCATTAATTTTCACTGAGTTATGAACAAAAACAACTACCACTTTTTGGACATGTAACATGCAACATAATTAAATGGCCAATGTCAATACAGATTCTAATATTTATAGACAGGATGACTGATATGTCTAATGTAATTTAATGAAAGATGTACACAAAATTGCTGAATTTAAACAAACACTTTTTATAATAATAACAATAATAATAAATTGCATTTTGAAATAAATTTAAATAAAAACAGTTATTTGAAATTGTAATACTATTTAATATTTATATAGTTATTTTTTTTGTTCAATTACACTGCAAAAAAAAAATATTAATTGAATTCACTAATTATTTTTAAAGGTAAGTGGTTGCAATCAATTTATTTTAGCTACAATTAAATAAACAAATTTAGTAGCCTAACTTTCAACTAAATTTGTTTATTTAAATGTAGCAAAAAAAATTTGTTTGCAACCACTTACCTTAAAAAAAAATTTGTATAATTTTTTTCTGTGTGCATGCAGCCTAGGTGAGCATAAGAGACTTATTTAAAAAAAAATGAATGAATGAATAACAAATCTTACCGACCCCAAACTTGTGACCAGTACTGTGTGCTTATATAGCAAATGGCATTTTAACAATAATCACTAAACTGAGACTCACCAGCAGTTTTCCAAATTTGATGATAAAGGCCTCAGTCGCCACCTGCGGTCGGAAGATCTGTCAAAGCAAATAGGCACAGTCATGAGGCAATGTAGTCTAAAAGACACTTCACCAACCTACAACACTGTACAACATTGCTATTCACTACCCTTGAGTCTTATTCCGTTTGAGTTCCACCAAAAACTGTCAGTCTTCACTTGAGCTTTAGTGGCTATGAAGTCTTACAGTTGTCTTGAACACAGCCGGATGTACGCTGCAGATTTCTTTCATCGTACTGCAAAATTGGCAGTCTTGGATCTATTAATGCATCATGCTCACCGACGGCCAATAAATTGCCTTTGCAATGAATCTTCTGGCAGATTCTGAATTTTTAGGCCGCATTGCTGCGCTCTAGACGCTCAACGCTGTCAATCGTGAATAAAATCCCAGCTTCGATGCGCATCGTACAGTCTGACATAAGAACGTTAATGTCACTGAGGAATGTCAGCGTTAAAGTCTGCCATGGGCTTTACCCAAGATCTCATCCGGGACACATCGTACCGTACAATCTGACAAGCAATGATTGTAGAGGACAGCAAAAATCGCAAAATGTTCAGCCGCTTTAAGAGAAAATGTTACAAAGCCCTGCTGTTCTGTCAGAGGACATTTTTCACCATCATGCACCATTTCGACTAAGCAACAGAAGAGGTGGTATTTGAGTGTGTTCCATTTACATTGTCACCCTGGGATGTGATCCTCCTCTCTGGAGGACTTCAGCGCTGGTGTGAGAATGAGGGGGTTCATGTTTGTGCTGTAGGACAGTAATGATGTGAGGACAGAGGTCATAGTCGTGGACAGTGACAGGTACTGAGATCTTATCCACTCTCGCCTCTGAGAAACACACCGGACCTGACCTCTGCACTGACCCCTGTGACTGATGAGTGCTGTGAGTGTCAGCGTAGTGTGTTGGCTGTCAGTGAAGCAACAAGCCACAGAGACAGATGAGACAACAGAGAAAGCTCATCACATGAATGTATGTATGGATGCACAAACACAGAGGCATGCTCTCACATTACAAGAGCACGACGCCTCACAGAACCACACAGCAGCTGAAGAGATCACGCACATGGGGCTCAAGGGCATAAGAGGCCAGTGAAGTCTCAAAGATGCAGACCAACCTGCTACTGGGAAGACATCCAGCTATGCCCTGCAGCATTTTTCTTAATATCAGAACACACACACACACACACACACACACACACACACACACTGGACTGGTGTAGCTAGACTTTTGACTACAGGCATGAAGTCTAGCCCACACTGCAGCTTATTCTAGCCAAGTACCGCCCACTTAGGCAGGAAGGGGTCGACTGACTGACAAAAGTTTGGACATTCAAAATAACAGTAAAGACATCACGACTGTGAAATAACACAAATGTAAGTATATGCATTATTCAGTGACAAAAATGTTAAATAAAATCAAAACTTTCTTATATTCATCTCATATTTCAGCTTCTTCAAATCAGCCACCCTCAAACGACCCTTCAGCAATCATTATAATACATTGATTTACTGCTCAAGAGCATTTCTTTTTATTATCTGTTGAAAACAGCTGTGCTGCTCAATACTTTAAATAAAATAAAATCTAAATAAATAAATAAATCAATTTAACGTGTCCATGCTGAATGAAAGTAATAATTGCTTTCAAAAAACTTACTGAGCCCAAAATTTTGATCTGTAAAGAAATGAACCATATTAAACATTAAGGGAAAATTCAAAGTTTTCTAAGATCATGAGAAAATGACCAGCCACAGTTCATTTTTAAATAATTATTGAAGAAAAGAAAAAAAAAAAATATATATATATATACAGTGGTGTGAAAAAGTGTTGGCCCCCTTCCAGTTTTTTAAATATTTGTCTCACTTAAAAGATTCAGATCATCAAACTAATTTTGCGACACCGTTTCCTAGAAATTTAATCAGCCATTAAGATCAGACATTTGGACAAATATTTGCCATATTTGGGTATAATATGCATCAGGCGGCCAGTGAATGTCTGTGGGTGATATGTGGATGTGTTGTCTGGAACTGGCACTACACCAACACAACTCACTGTGAGGACCATTAAAACAGACAGACACACAAACAATCAAAAGAACTGCCTATTACCACTTTAAGTCACCCACTGCAGCTCTTGTGTTAATGGACATCAGTGTATCCTCCTTAGATGAGTTAATGACAGTGGAACTATCAGACAGACAGCTCTATCCGCGCTGACCCCTTCAAATGAGACGACTCAATCTGCTACTGAGTCTCCATGGCAAATCCTGGCCGAATGTAAAAGTGTATTAAATCAGCAGAGAGACTCATCAACTCTGCACACTGACAAACATCTTTCTCTGAGAACACCAGATCCCTTCATATTAATTTTGGTGTGACTGAGTGTGTCAGAAGTAAATCCAATTTTGCACTGTGTGGCAACTGGTAATAATCTGTGTGTGTGTGTGTGTGAGAGAGAGAGAGCGCGCTGAAGCTGCACCGGAAAGCTCTTTAATAGATCATTTCATTCTGATACAGACAGTGATTACACTCAGTGCGTGACAGGCAGGTACGGCACATCCTTTATTTTCTGTTCAGATGAAGACAAAGTGAGAGGTGGATGAGAGTCTGGAAAGTTTATTTTGTAGTTAGTTTAAATGACGCATAATGATTTACACATTTACTCTTTTCAAACATTATCTATCACAATACCTCTCTATACTTCAAAAATGAACTTCATGTTCTTGACCATTTTTATACTTATGACAAAAGCTGCATCCGAATATGCATTCTTCTCTAATATATACCAGGCGAAAAACAATGTGTGACTGTTTGTCATAAAACAACATGCAAAAGCAGTACGGATAATCTACTACTTTTTTAATGGTTGCAAAGTGATTACTTGTTCAAATGAAGTGCCTACTTAGAGAGTATGCAATTTTGGAGCAAGCCACAGACATCTTTTGGCATCTTTCTGGCATTTTTTATATTTGTCATAAACATTGAATTAAATGCGCTATGTCTACTTTAAATTCAAAATTACTCCGTAAATGTACAACACTACTATGCACAGTATTAAGTTGCACATCTACTGAAAATAATTATTTTCTGTTTTCTTTCATTATCCGTATTGATGCACATATATGCTGCGTACAATATAATTTTACCCATGTATTTCAAAGCTTTTAAAGGGACAGTTCACCCAAAAATTAAAATTACCCCATGATTTACTAACCCTCAAGCCATCCTAAGTGTATATGACTTTCTTCTTTCAGATGAATCCAATCAGATATATACAGTATATGTGACCCTGGACCACAAAACCAGTCATAAGGGTCAATTTTTTTAAATTGAGATTTATACATCATCTGAAAGCTGAATAAATAAGCTTTCCATTGATGTATGAAAATCGCCTTTGAATTTGTCCAAATGAAGTTCTTAGCAATGCATATTGCTAATCAAAAATTACGTTTTGAAAATATCTTCATGGAACATGATCTTTACTTAATATCCTAATGACCTTTGGCATAAAAGAAAAATCGATAATTTTGATCCATACAATGTTTTGCTAAAAATATATCCAAGCGACTTAGTTATGACTGGTTTTGTGGTCCAGGGTCAAATATATATAAAAAAATGTCCTGGCTCTTCCAAGCTTTATAATGGCAGTGAATGGGTGTTACTATTCAATAGTCCAATATAGTGCATCCATCCATCAAAAAAAAGTGCACCATGTGGCTCCAGGGGATTAATAAAGGCCTCCTGAAGCGAATCGATAAGCCCCATGTCATCCAGCTGGATGCCACTCTCTCGCGAACGAGCGTACGACAGTTAGCGGAAGCTAGAGATTACGGTTTATAAAGTTTTAAATATGGATATTTTTCTTACAAAAACATTAATTTGCTTCAGAAGGCCTTTATTAATCCCCACGTGGTGCACTTTTTTGGACTTCTATTGGACTACTGAATAGTAACCCCCATTCACTGCCATTACAAAACTTGGAAGAGCCAGGACAATTTTAAATAAGACTCAGATTGTATTCGTCTGAAAGAAGAAAGTCATATACACCTAGGTTGGGGTAATATTCATTTTTGGGTGAACAATCCCTTTAATGTTCAAAGAAAGAAAGAAAGAAAGCGTTGGTTGAAGGTAACTTTAACAGTGTATTTTTAGACTAGTTTAGTGTGGGAATACCAGTTTATTTGACCAATGGAAGATGGAGAGTATTTGAGAAACATGTTTTCATTATTTTTTAAATTTCATTTTATGACACAAGTGGCCCAGAAATCACACATTTAATGTTTAAGCACTAAAACAGGGAAACAAATAAAAAAAAAAAAAATACATAACTTTTTAAAATGTTATATAAATTACACATTTAATTAATAATAATTTATGCATTTAGCAGACGCTTTTATCAGCATATAGCATTCAGGCTATATCTTTTTTTACCAGTATGTGTGTTCCCTGGGAATCAAACTCACGACCTTTTGCACTGCTAACACAATGCTCTACCACTGAGCCACAGGAACAGAAACATTTAACTCAGGAACAAATTACAGGCAAGGGCTGCAATATTATGACAAAAAACAGTATTGTTGATAAATGCTCTTGACACTGTAATAATGATTATTAATTCCGATTAATAGAATACATACGTAAAAACATTTTTTGTGTTTGGGGAAACATCACATATTCTGGCTACACAGACAAACATGTCGGTCCATGACAATAGTCTAGTCTAGCGCAGGTTATGCAAAAACTCATGTTATAATCACTGAAGCTGCAAAATGAATCTCTTACTTACATCTTTGTAATAAAATTGTATAAACTGCACTTCGCTGTTTATGAGAATTCGCGAGCGTGCATAATTACGCCAGTGAGCGCACACTCACCAAAACGCCTGCGTTTTCAGTGCTGACTAATCTAAACGACTCTGATTGGCCAGTGCATTCATAAGCTCAAAAGTATTTGGTAATAATGCTCAATGCTGAAAAAATAAATAAATAAATAAATAAACAAACATGTAAAAAGCAATGTGCTCAGATCTAAATGCAATTCTGTGAATGAACATGTTTAATTCATTTTCATATTTAATTTTAATTGCGGTATTTAATTGTGCAGGAGCAATTTTTGCCCCTTTATCTTGAATTTATTTTTCCATTTTGGTGCCATTTTTGTTTATTTTGGTGGCGTTTTTGGATCCTGGAAGGAACACTGTGACCAAGTGGTATTTGGATGTTCCAGGTGGATGTTCAGCTTGGGCAGAAGGGAGGATCACTGTAGTGTTAACTCTGATTGATACACCACGTTAAAGGAATAGGGAGGGAAAAAAAGGATAAAAGAAAGAAAAGCAATTTGAGTCATCATTTACTTCATTATTGTCTTCAACACTTTGGCCGAAGGATCAAACATTCACTATTTACTGAACATCTTTTTTTTTGCGCTTAAGCATACTCAAGTCTACTAGACATTGTGAGAATCAACTGCAATTAACATCACTGACATCAAACAAGGCATGTCTTTATGCACCAAGTATGAATATGCCATTTGAGAGCTAATGCAAAATTTTCAGTAAATAAAGACTGTTTAGAATTTAATTACATTTTTTTAAGTTTATTTGAATAGGGACAATACAATAAACATAATTCCAGTCAAAAACGGGAAAACATGCACTGCACATAGAGATAATAGCTGATGCTAATTCACATCTCATGTCCCTAAGTTTTTCTAAAAAAATCAATACAAATATAAATAACCAAAATAATTATCATAAAATAACTATCTGTAGCCTACCAAACAAATAAAGAATCTGAAAATATGGAAAAAGAAGAATAAATAAAGAAGTTTAGGTCTGTTCCTGATGCACAGCTATTGTATGGCTTGAGAAGATGTGCAATATTGTGCATGAAGGTCACATTAGCACAATTTCAGTGAGGGGGACAAAAAAACAGTAACCTATGAAGCTCTGATGACACAGATGCCACTTTCAAAACAAGAAGCAATGTGACAAATTTGTGAACTTGAATGTAAGAATCTGCATTCAAACATTTATTGTTTGAATTTCCTGATAAAAGAATTTGAAAGATGACACTTTGTTTCTTATCTAAAGTAACAAAACACGAAACTTATTGCGATTATTGGACAAGAGGTGTGATATATGTCTTGTGAAGTTTTATTCAAGCATGAACAACAGGCTAAAAGATCAATCTTGGGATTTAAGAATCAATATTGATTTACTAAAATGAAGATTTATAAAACTAGGAGTTTCAAATTAAGTTTCTCATGTGCAGTGGTTAAAAGAGTACATGTGTGTACCGAACTGAAAGACCCGTACCAAAACTATTCGATACGAATGTGTACAGTTACACCATAGAAATTATTATTTAGCAGCCGAATATCTTGTTTTGTGTTTCACAGAAGACAGACAGTCATACAGGTTTAGTATGACATTAAAGAGAGGGGAGAAAAAAAACATAAAATAAAATATTTTTATGGTAAATTGTTCTTTAAAGGGGTGGTTGATTGCGATTTCACTTTTTTAAAGTTAGTTAGTGTGTAATGTTGCTGTTTGAGCATAAACAATATCTGCAAAGTTACGAAGCTGAAAGTTCAATGCAAACGGAGATATCGTCTTTTAAAATTCTGGCAGTTTAATGCCTACAAAAATGGCTGGTAGGGACTACAACAAGTTACTTCCCGGGTTCGTGATGTAATAAACCAAGATAAACCACACCCTTGGGAAAAGGCAGCAAAGGGGGCGAGGCCATGCTGCGCTGCTTTAGAGAAGAGGAAGAGAAAACTAGAGGTGCCCTTAAAAATCTATTCATATATGAATGGCGATTTTGTCTTCTAACGATTCTAATGGATTCACAAGTTTCAAAATCAATGTTCTAAAGCAGCGGTTCTTAATACTGTTCCTCGTGTCCCCCTGCTCTGCACACGCTCTGGATTGCATCTCCTCTCTCTCTCTCATTCAGCTCAGCTCCAAAAATGAACTGTTACAATTATACACTTATTTTCACATAGCTATGAGAAGCGTTAAACATGGACACGTGTGCAGTTTCCGTATTGTATTAAAGCTTAAATCAAGATAAAACCCTATATTAAAATCTAACATAAGCAGTAGCATTTACAAATAACAGCATATCTAAAAGCATGAGACAACAACAAACAAAAAACATAGGCCTACCATTAAAAGGTGTGCTTGCACAGGTTCTGCACGATCCTCTTCAATAAAATCCTGTGCTTCTCAATTGGGCTCAAACTGATAAGCGATATTAACGACGCCTTGTTTAAAATACAACCGGAGCACATGCCGCTGAGGTGAGGGGC
>NW_015506147.1:242287-242602 GCF_001515645.1 Sinocyclocheilus grahami
AAAAGAGAAATTTTTTGAAAAAAAATGTTTTTTTTTTTTTTTAAACGAAGCATTAACACGTTAGACTTCACCCCATAAACACAATCAAGCCTAGAAAAAATATCAGTGAACCCCCCCCTATAAAAAAATAAAAATAAGAAGCATTTTGCTAAATTCTGGACTGATATAGCTTTAAATGGTGGCTCGACATTAAGTCTATCCAGATACACTGTGCAGTACTCATTAAATTAATTGCAGGATCAAAGATGTTCCAAGATCATTCAATTACTATTACAGTAAAAAGGTGCATCTCTGCCAACAATGCAGATCTGCCTT
>NW_015506147.1:242612-244818 GCF_001515645.1 Sinocyclocheilus grahami
ATTTTTGTTTATTTTGGTGGCGTTTTTGGATCCTGGAAGGAACACTGTGACCAAGTGGTATTTGGATGTTCCAGGTGGATGTTCTGATCTGACATAAAGGGTACTTTGCCTGAACAGACTGCGAATCACTGCTATCCACTTTATCTTTAATATAATATTGTGTGTATCCATTTGTAACTTGAATGTTCGAGGCTTCCAGTGTCATTCGCTGCCAGTTATTTTTAGCAGCCCAAAACAGCTTGTTATGCTGCTTAATATAATAAACTGGTATTTATTTTAAAATTAATTAAATTTATTATCATAATCATAAACACAATGGCTTGTAGCACAATTAGTTTGACCTTTTATTGCATTGTTATTTTTCTAGTTATTTACCTGTAGTGGCTAATTAAAGTCTTGCACATTCACAAAAAATTGCTTGTGAAATAAGTTATCTATTGCACCACAAGCTAGGTCCCCACATTTAAAATTTTTCTTTTTCCAGGTTGTACCATCCTTGTGGAAAACGAAAACCCAAAATAACTAGCAAAAAGGTAAATATAGCAAGACCTGACACTGGCACACACCTGTGAGGTGAGCAGATGCAGCACCACAGCCATCATGGGGAGGCTCTGCTTCAGCTGACGGGACTGCGTAGGAGAGGGGTGCTTCCTTCCCACAATGCTGCCTAACACGGACAGGATGTCATCTACAGAAAGCCCACATAAACAGAAGCAGTGAGAAATCAGCCAATCACAAAACAAACCGTTATGATCAGTCTGGGTAGGTGGCCCGGGGCGTGAGCAGGTGCATCTCTGTGTTGGGACGAAACCCACAGGAAGAACTGAACCGGTTTGAACCAGTTTCATGGGGTAGCACTGGTGTGTAGCGGCACTGATTCACAAATGAAAAAAGAGGAACAGGTCGATACCTGAGAGCCTGCTCACGTATTCAATCAGAAAGATAATTAAAGAGAGGCCAATCAAATTCAATGTTCGTTCTCATTGCCCCTGCTTCGTTTTGCCCATTTCACTCTGTTCCTTCTCAAGTGAATTCTTTGCGTTCCCTTTTCCTTCTTTTTTTGGGTGTATTGTGATTGATTTACCCAGGATGGCTGGCAGTTCATGCACGGTGTGACGGATGAAGAGGGTCAGGCATTTTGACAGGTATTCATTGCCGCTTTGTTGCTCCTTTCCTGGCGTGGCCTTTCGGACGTCTCTTTCAATGTACATCACCAGCCTGAGAGAAAGGTTGGCAAAACATTATTATTCATCTGCAGACACCCAGACCAAACAGAGAGAGGGAGAGCGAGAGTCAGATCTGAAACACACAGTGGGGAGAGGATAGATGCGTTTAATCAATTACACTCAACAGCTGGAGGGGTGACAGAATGGAGATGAAATGGTGTTGATTCTGAAACAATATCAGGAAGGGAATGAGGTCTGGCTGCCTGGCTGAAAAGACCAGAGAAAAACAAGATGCATCTGGCAAGGAATTGAATTTGAAGTGTATAAGGTACGAAAATGGGAGGCTGAATTAGAGATGAATGAATTTGACATGCAAACCAACATATTAGGATTGATTCATGGGGTTGGTGTTCTCTTAGTAAAAGCTTGGATCAGATCTCCTGGGATTCTGGGAACTGCCTTAGATCTTTCATTATGATGCCAGCACAATCCCTGAGGCATAATGAAATCAATGTTGTTCTTTTTATGGATGATTTTATACTTATTGTAACAACAACAACCTTCACACATTATTTGAAATTTTCCACCAACAAAGTCCAATGACAACAATGTTTGTGAACTATATTTATGGATCATCAATGTTGTCATGCTTTTCTTCTTCTTACCACAGAGTCATTTCAGCCACATCTAAAACCATGTATTGTGATAGCATTCTGTGGTACAAATGATGATGACAGAAATGAAAATATTTTCTATTTCAAATCTATCATTACTGTATGTGACAAAATGCACTGCCTGATAAATGACAATATAAACTGCAGGATTTTTTTCATGTATAAATCATATATAACGAATGAAATAGTTTCTGTAATGCATCACAAAGCAGTTGCTCATATGTGCACATAGTGCACATTTTAATAAACAGTGTTGACTTAATTACAGGTTTATACGAGCACACAAACTTTGTACGCATGCTCTTCAGTTGGCATGCACAAGTTGGCAAGGACATTTTCAAGTCAGTTTTTGCCTTTTACACTGTA
>NW_015506147.1:248002-274274 GCF_001515645.1 Sinocyclocheilus grahami
ACACACACACACACTTCTTCTGAGGCGTATCTCTCAAATTAGACATGGATAAAAAAGCAAACAGTGAGAAAATTGCACAGAGCCCAGCAGTGTGGGAAGGAAATGCACCCAGCAATTACAGCAGAGGCTGAAAGTAAGTTTGAACAGTGGACTAGAGGGAACACACTAACTCCAATGAGAGAGCAATCGCCTACTTAACTAGCACCCTCAACAAAGAGAACTGGGACCTGCATGCAGCCCTGGCAAATAGCTACTGTATTAAAGTTGCACTGGTCAAGCAAATAAAAGCATAAGCTAAAATGAGCATCACAAACATTTAAGAGTGCTTGTTTGGATGACAAAAACTCAATAATGAAAGATTTTATCTTCACTTTGAATTAGTTGCTCAGTGACTTGACTCTGCTGAATTGTAATTGGCACTGAAATTAACACAGAAGTTATTTGCGCAAGGATATTCTTGGTAAACTTCTTCCGAGAATAGCCAATATAGAAAGTGCCAACCAAACTAAAAAGCTTTAAACGTCTCAACGTCAAGTAAACAGAAATGTGTGACATTACATTCGAGAGCAATTACAATAGCAGTACAAATAATTCATTACATTGAATCATTTCTATGAAAACAGCAAAAGGGATAATATTCATCTATATTCTATTGAAGTTTATTTATAATGTTAGTAGTGTTTTTTTTTTTTTTTTACATGAAAGCAGTTGAAGAATTGTTTGACCATTTCCATAAATACTGATTGACTGACTGACTGACTGACTGAATGATTGATTAATTTATTGATTAATCGATTGATTGACTGGCTGATTTGATTGATGCTGTTTTGAAAAATTATCTGTAAACACTTCCAAAATTAGTAACACTGCTTGTTCATGAGTTGCAAGTTCCCAGATGAGTCCAAAACAATGTAATACTGACCACCCACTATTCCAGTTCCCTTGGTTCTTAGAAAAATGACAAGTGTAATATTTATGCGCAATTAAAATACTCATTGTATTAATCATAGATAAATGATTCAGGAATATGAAACGGCAGAGTAAAAAATACCATTCAAAAAGAGTGAAAAATTGAAGGGGGTCTGAATACTTTCCGTACCCACTGTATTTGACACATAAATTTGGATTTCATGGGTCCCTAAATTAAAAGGTAGCTTACTCTTTGGAGTTTAACTGTGAACAAACAAGTTATGTTTACATTCATTCTTAAGGTCTAACAAACATGTGGATAGCATTTCCTTCCCCATTAATTGGTAAATTAACATTGTGATAAACATTGATATCATAATATATGGATAATATTTTTGACATACTTTTTTTTCACCGAGCCTGACTTATTACTCTTAAAAACTGGCATCATGTGAACATAGATGGTCACGTGTTAATGTATTCATTTAGCTTACTTGAGAACGTAGAGGATGTTAAGAAAAGTAAATTTTTTTGCAGCCCAGTTTCAATAAATGGTCTTTCTATACTCAGAAACAGATCTGAGCTCTGAAAGTTACAGTATTTTTTCATTTTATGTTGATCACTTATTTCAAAAGATCAAAGAGTATTTGATTCCTTGTGATATGGTTAATTAATGGTTAGTAAATGGTCACCGATGCAAGGATTGCAAACAATCTGGCTTGCCATTTCACAATCAATTTCAAGAAATTAAGCAAAATAAAACACAAAAGGGAGTGTGTGGGCTACATTCCCAATCATAGCTGGCATCGAGCTCATCTGCAGAGAATGCTGTTTGTTCTTACATTAGTCTGATTGAGCTTGACGGCTGTATAGGTGACCTCAATTGATTCTAAGTGATGTGTGTTTCAATGTGTTGAAAAGCTACAGCCCAATGAATTGTTCCCTTGAGAGAGAAATATAAAGTGACTGGAGCTTATGGCTGAATTGGATTTTCTCTAACCTATAGAGAAGATTTGGGCCATTTGCTTGTTTGTTTTCTATTTGCACAATCTATTTTGACGTGGCCAAGTTTAATGCTTAAGTTTAGTTATCGCAAAATAGGAGCACTTTAGCATACCTTACCAGGCACCACTAACTATATGCATATTTCAGGACACTAATCATCATCACCATCAAAATTGACAAAATTGTTAAGACAAAGACAGCATCGTTCTAAGTGACACCAGCTAAAAGAAACACAAAGAACATCAAAACTAAGAAATTGCAATAGATTGCTTTGAATGTCATCTGTGTTGTAATCTACCACAGCCTTCCAGTTCTCATTTTCTCTTCAGCCAAGTCTTTCTTCCTGGGTCAAACAGAACAGAGCTACACTCTTAATTGACAGCAGCTTTAAAGTAAAGCTCATCTCTTAGAATCTTGAGAGTAATTTGAAGAGAGAGCATTTTCAGGTGTGTAATTCAATTGATTGAGCTTTGAGTTCAAAGGAATCATTCTTATACTTCTCAGTGTTAATGGAAATGATGGGATAAAACCACACAGCCCAAACCGTGCAAAGAATTATTAGACACCATTTTTCTTCTACATTTCAATAATCTAATAATAAGTGGGAGAACTTGCACAATTGGTGGCTGACTAAATACTTTTTTGCCCCACTGTATATATCAACTCAAACTCTGGCATGCCTCCTAAAATCTCTCCTGAAGTGGTGACCCTTAACTAAACCCCACCTCTTAAACTTCAACACAAGCTTATTGAAAAAAAATGATAGTAGTATGATACTTCTTGCACATTTCACAACACGTTCAAAGTGAAATTTCCAGTGAGTGGCAGACAGTTTTCAATTGTGTTCAACTGTTCAATTTGACAACATTTGGCAAAATTTTCGCTCCACATCTCAAGTGAAATGCTGTACCAGGTGAGCTAGAGAGCAAGTTTACTACATCTAAAAATCCATACATATGGAGTAGTATTGTGAAAGGAACCACAAGAAAACAAATCATTATTAATTAATGATCTGTCCCTGTAATCATTGTGTGTGCATTTCTATCCCGGTGGGGACTTAAACCTGAATACACACCAACTCATGGGGACTCGTGTCACAGTGGGGACCTAAATTGAAGTCCTCATGGGGAAACAAGCTTATAAATCATACAGAATGAGGTTTTTTGGAGAATGTAAAAATGCAGAAAGTTTTCTGTGAAGGGTAGGTTTAGGTGTAGGGCAATAAAATATACGGTTTGTAGAGTATAATAACCATTACGCCAATGGAGAGTCCCCACAAGGATAATAAGCCAGATGTGTGTGTGTTGTGTCCGGGGTTTTTTTTTTTTTTTTACTGCCACTAGTGTTCATTTCAACTGGAAACTGCAGTGAATTGCATGCATTGGTATGTTTTTAGAGTTTCAGAGTTTACTGACCAATCCTACCACTGCAACTTTTGCTGTCCACCATGTTGTCTGACAAGCTGTTACTCTTGTCTAATAAATGCTGCCATCAAGTCCTCTTGGGAAATTAGCTGAGCGAATTGTTATTAATCAATGTGCTCAAGCAAATATTAGCGAGAGAAAGATTTTGCATCAGAATCAATATTATATGACATGGTTGACAGGTTAATGAAATCAAAAACAGAAAATAAACCTACTTCCATTAAAAAAAAAAAAAAACATTATAAGATATTCTTCATTACAAAAGGTTTGGTCCCAGCAGACCAGACCCAAAAAACATTTAGGATATTTTGGTTTATAAGCCCTTTTTTGAAGATTAATAGATGTGATTTACAATTGCATACCCTGTCAAATGCGGCTTTACGGAGCTCAATGGCTCTAGCCCAAGCTGTGATATAAACTAATGCTATTGGCTATTTTTTAAAAGGGGCGGGGCTGCTTGATATGTCCCGCCCTGTCTTCCTGCTTCAGTTAAAATGACGTCAACACAGTAACGCTGCATATTTCTAGGCATTTCAGGGGACCTTTAATTTGAATTTAGAAATGCAATCAATCAATCAATCAATCAAATCAACAATAATATTAAAAATAAATAAATAATTATAAAATATAAAAAAATGCAATGAGTGGCGATCCTGCTGAAATCAGGATATCACAATTCAGGATATCAGAATGCCTCGGCTAAGGTCAGTGTACAAAACTCTACCCTCAGGAAAAATGGGATCTATGGCAGACTAGCAAGGAAGAATCTAGAAAGCACTAAAAACCTGTCTCAGGTTTGCATCTGGATGATCCTTAAGAGTTCTGGAACAATGTCTTACGGACAGATGAATTGAAAAGTGAATGTTTTGGGAATGCATCAGGACCTTGTATGCCTTGTCGTAGCTGAAGGAACCATAAATTCTGCTGTGTAGCAGAGAATGTTAAACCATCCATCTGTGAACGCTAGCTGAAGCACAGTTGGATCATGCAGCAAGATGATATTCTAAAACATAAAAGCCAGGACCTAAAACATGCAGTTCATGTTCGAAAGCCTACAAATATCACTGAGCTGAAACAGTTCTGTGAGGAGGAGTGGGTCAAAATTCCTCCACAGTGTGTAACTGGTGAAACGGTTTATTTGCAGTTATTGTTGCTAATGGGGGTGTAAACCGATGGAAATACTAGCCATTAAGCCAACATTACATTTATATATATATATAAATATATATATATATTTTTTACAAAAACTATGTTCAAATTACTCCCCTGTTAATGTTTCATTTAAATAAAAGAATGCATTATTTTGAAAAGTATGTACCTACAGCGGAAAATCTCAGAGCTAGCATGTACTCGTTTTCTCTGTTACTTGCAGTGTGTTCAGAGAATTGTACAGAATTGTTCATGTTTCAGAAGACACGCAAGGGGAGGGTGTATTTTGACTTAGAAGAAAACTGTTTTGTATAAATATTAAGCTTGCTTACAGCCTTGTTATACTACCAGTTATGTGGGACAATAACAGTATGGCATTGCATACCAGTGTAAAGGGAATTATAAATGAAACTTGTCAACAACAGATCCTATATCAACATACTGACGAATAGAATGCCCATAAATAATGTATAATTGCCAGCACATGTCAAGTTTTTCTTGCGATTTTGCCGTCTGTCATGTGTGCATGTAGTTTTCATGGATTGTCTTTTCATACAGACTGTCTTCTGGGGGTTTGTTAGACTAGTCGGTTATTTATATACTTTTGTCTATTTGATATACTTTTGTCTATTTTATACTTATGTCCAAGGGTGCACATAAGTTTTTCGGCCTGGTTCTCATGAGACTACCTAGAGATTTGGTTTGGTGCTCACACTGCAAATAATGTGAGCCATTAAATATAACTATAAAAAAAGGAAAAAAATAACAATTGTGCTTTAATTAGGTTCTTTTTAAAACAATAATAGACAAAAAATAAAGTATGATAATACTATTATAATGTGCATGTAGTTTTCATGGATTGTCTTTTCATACAGACTGTCTTCTGGGGGTTTGTTAGACTAGTCGGTTATTTATATACTTTTGTCTATTTGATATACTTTTGTCTATTTTATACTTATGTCCAAGGGTGCACATAAGTTTTTCGGCCTGGTTCTCATGAGACTACCTAGAGATTTGGTTTGGTGCTCACACTGCAAATAATGTGAGCCATTAAATACAACTATAAAAAAAGGAAAAAATAACAATTGTGCTTTAATTAGGTTCTTTTTAAAACAATAATAGACAAAAAATAAAGTATGATAATACTATTATAAAAAAAAAAAGAGTATTAAATAAAAATACAATAATTTTATAGTACAACTACTTTTAAAAACTACAATGCTAATATTTCCATTTTCAACTTTTTTCTTTCTTTCTTTTTTATGAATTTTTAACATTTCCAAACCTAAAATCAGCTCACTTTTATTTTGGCGGGTTGCCGGCAAGTATGCATTGCCGGTTTTTGCGCTGCTGACTGAAGCACGTCAGTGAATGAAATGTCACAGGTCACAGTTTTACGGTGATTGTGCATTAACAGCAGTCAACCATGTATGTGTGCAAATGAGCAGTCTGAACTTATTTACCACGTGCATTTTTAATTTTGGTCGCACCTGCACACCACTTATGTGCACCCCTGCTTATGCACATATAGAGTTAGTAACATAGTTACGGTTAAGCAGCTTACAGTATAAACAACTTAGACTTACATCTTACAGTATAATCGGAAAACAGATTTATCCTAAAGTCTGATGATGTGAAGACTCCTCATTATCAACATAACTGCACACCTTACACTTACGATTTCAGGATGACTAACTATATTTTCATTTTAGTTTGTCTACATAAATTTGTTCTTGGGGCACTTCTTAGAAATGTTTCCCATTAACAATGTTCGAATTTTCACCCTTCCAACCACAATAACCCACAGTTTAGCCAACCATAATCATGCTATTTTAATTTGCATACTGAACTGAATTAGTCATCTTTTTTACATTCATTGTTTTTTATTGTTTTATAAAAGAATTTATTTGGGGGTGGGGGGGGGAGCAATCTACTTGGTTTGAAGGTGACTTCATGCATTGTTACACTATTGACAATAGACCTTTTTTTGCCTGTGAAATTTCTCTAATGTAAATGCACCATTACCAAGCAAGAGCTAGAATCTCTAGTTTTTTGGGGTAGACTTTTTCTGACTTTTAACCAGTAATGAAACCAGTAAAAAAAAAACAAAAAAAAAACAGTAACCTAAAATTACCCAGAACACCCTAGCAACCCACTGATATACCACGCTGCAGCATATTATCTTTATCGATAAAAATGAACAAGACATGGTCCATAAAATAGATCTAAATCATAAAGCTTTCAGTGTGAAGCTCAAAGGAAGCACAACAAATATGAAAAATAAATTCCAGATGGATGTTATGGAAATCCCACAAACACATTGTTAGAGTATAATGGAGTTAGAATGATCAGTTAACAGCAGTAGCGGTTAGTATTTATCACCACTGTTATAAAACCATTTTCTACAATGCAGATATTCTGCCAAGCCATTTACTGCAGTCTCTAAAATTAAACATTCTTATCTCAACGTTCAAATTAAAAACTCCAGTAGATCTCCAACCCCTCCTCCATCAGAAACCTCCAGAGGACCAATCCTAGAACAGAGACATCTCCTCACTACTTCTGAGCTCTGCTGCCATCTCATTGAGTTAAAAACATCCCCTTATCTGGGAGCTGGGAGAACTCCATGTGTCTGCTCAGACCAGAGAGGGGCTGGGCACAACGTGTCCGGTTTGACACGTCTGAGGCAGGCTGCAGCACTCATCTGACAGGGCTGGATGCAGCAGACGCTGCACAGCTAATTAGAGAAGTGTTTATGAGAACAGCGAGGAGACACTCTCACTCTGGGAGATGGAACGCAGGGTCAGTTCTGACACACTCCATCAGTGCGGCACTGCTTGGACTCGGAGGTACATGGAGAAAATGAGGAAGAGAGAGAGAGAGAGAGAGTGCAAGAAGAGAGCAAATTTTGTTCCTGGGCTTGTTGCAGAAGAAGCACTAGTGATGACAGACATCCTGTGTTTGTAAGACAGTGATGAGGCCAATTAGGAGCTTCAGCTGTTCAAGACTGGCTTCAAATTAAATATAGATGAATTAGGAGAACATGATTAAAGAAAATGACCGGTTGTATTCTGAAGACACAAACAAAAGGAATAATGAGATCAGTTTCAAGATCCAGTCATCTTATATACGATTCAATGAAAGACGCACATTTGGAAAAAGGAACGATTTTAAATGGTCGGCCAGTTTCTGTCATTGGTTTAACAGTTAGAGGTCAAGCCAATCTGCTGCAAAGCAAAAAAGGAGCTGGATTAAGGAAACTAATTTTCCAGAATTTGTATTGTAGATTTTTTTTTTTTTTTTTTGCCACAGTCTCAGTGTTTTAACTTTTTCAGGGAAATCTATTATTAATGTAGAGTTGTCTCTGCATATTAAAGTGGGATATGTTTCACCTTTAAGAAATATTTAGATTATTGGTATTTTACTTTACAAATACATTTTAGTCACTGCATTTTAATGAATTTATGCTTAATATCAATGTTTGGTTTAATTAAAATAAATAAAAGGGATAGTTCAATAAATAAATACATTTTATTCCCCCTCATGTCATTCCTAAACCCAAAAGAAGATATGTGGAAGAATGTTGGCAAACTGCTTTGGTAACCGTTGACTTCGATTGAACGGGGTGAGGGGGGATTTCCATCAAACTCAAAATATCTCCTCTTATGTTCCGCAGAAAACAGGAAGTCATACAGATTTGGAACAACATTATTTTAATTTCTTTAATTTATTAACATTAAAAATTAATGGGTTTTAGAAACCTGTAGGTTGTTATATATTTATATAGTTTTTTTTGTAATATTTAGACATAGTGAACGCAAGTCAAATTACAGCTTGCAGTGAGTATTCAGTTTACTTTATAGTACTTCACTAGTCATTCACAAAAAAAGATTTACAGTGCATGCTCTACCAGCTAACATTGACATGATGCATCAGAGGCCATCAGAGAGAGACGAACAATCACAATGCATGTCATCATGTTAAACACTTTCACAGCATCTGCCGTGAAAGGAAAAATGCTCCTGCAGTTGAATTTGAGCTTGTATGCAGTATTTAAAAATACTAAACACATTCATTCACAGTTATTTATTAAAGCCCATAACCAGGTTGCACTCAGTAGCTTCTATATACATATAAATACACACACACACATAATCAAAATATCTTTTCTTTTCTACTACTTAAAGGCACAATATGCAAGATTTTCTTATTAAAATATCTAAAAACCACTTTAACAGTGTTATATATTTTGCTAACTTGTGTACTTACATTGTCCCAAATGTTTCGAAGAATGTTTAAATCCAGAGAAATAAGCAATTTTAACTAGTGACACGGACCGTGTCTATAGTGTCATTGTGTCGCCTGCCAATGACGTCATAACCCCTCGATTTCCTCGAAAACATGGAAACACCAAAGACGCTTTAATATGTTGTGCGTTTTAATAGACCGGTGACGACCGCACAGAGTAGCATTATAACAGAACTTTCAAATGTATCTAGTATGATAAAACAGCTGCTTTTTCCCCCACATATGCACGACCGGAAGGAGTGGAAGATTCAGAAATATATTGATATGACTGCACTGACACCATCTGATGAGAACAAAGCTTGAAGTGAATTAAGCTGGATGATGGCACAGCTGCCTTTTATAGAGCTGCTTTACAACTGAAACGCATGTTGACTCGAGGTAAAAAATGAACGACAATGCGGCCATTTGTAAAACTGCTTATAACTGAATTGAACTTGTATCAAAATTGATCAAATTCAGACTGTTACATAGTGCTGCACAGTAATAGTTAAATGGTTAATTATTATAATTATTTTGCTAAAAAATATATAAAATATAAAACATTATTGCTCACAGACTCAGTCGCAGTAAACAGCACAAATGGGGAAAAAAAACACTTGGTTGAATTACACTTTTATTTGAGCAGAATATCTCAATAGAGATCAATCCAACTTACATGTTTGCTTGTGTGTTCAACTCATCAGCATTTTTTCCATAATGTAGAATGGAATTTAATGTAGAACACAACTTAATACAGTTGTCACTCCTGAAACTTTGCAGAGTGTACTTAGCATGAAAAATTAAACGTTTATTCCAATTGTGAATGGGTTATACACAGAAAGTGAGCAAATACAAACAAAAAAAATCAGTGTAATAAGTTAACTATGAATATACAATACATTATCCCTTAAATGTCAACCTTATAGTTTGAACATTCGTTCATCTTGGCTCAAAGCCACTTGCCGAGAACTTTTCTTCGTGGAAGCTTTGCGTTAAACAAGTGAGATAACGAAATATTTAATCTCTAATCAATATTTTTTGTCCAATTATTTGCCCAGTTAGTTTTGGTTTTGAGGTAAAAGTTACCTTGCATTCGCTATATATCAGTGGGTGGTGGTCACGAAGATGACTGAGCAAATTTGATGCGTTTCCCCCTTTTGCAGCTACTTTCTTCTTGCAAGATCGTCAGACAGGGTGACCGTCCTCGATTAAATTGCCTTCAGGACTCTTGTAAAAGTCAAAATGTGACCAGACCACCGATTTGGTCCTCTTAGATGGCTGAAAAATCTCCCGAGCGCTGTCACTCTCTTCCGCCATTTCCTCTCGTGCAAAAAACAACAACAACAACATTGCATGCTGCTTCTGCGTCAGACTGATGCTGGCTGGACAGGATTTACCATGAGTTTTCAAAATTGCGATAATCAAACACGGTTTTGATGATAATTACATTTTAAATGGTAATAATAACCATCAGGGCATTTTATCGTGATTTATCGTAAAACCGGTAATCGTTCCATCCCTACTGTGTTTATACTTTGTTGGTTATAGCAAAACTATTCTTGAGAGTGCAGAGCTCAAGCTGAACGAACACTGGCGATTCTGACTTACACGCCTCTGATTGGCCATTGCATTCACACACTCAACAAACATATCTGTGATTGGCTACAATGCTTAGCGCTGCAAAAACATCTTGTAAATTGAAACCTTTGACGCTCTTCCCAGGGGGGACTGTCAAAAGCAAAACAATCCGAAACATTAGGATTAACTACAGCTCGAGAAGGGGAGTTAATTAATTTCAAACGCACCTACTGTACTCTAGGCATGGATTGTACTTACATCAACAGTATTCCAAGCTGCACTCCGAGATTGCGGCACTTCCTTACCCAATTAGCCCAGCCGCTCTGCGCTTCATTGAAATTTAAATTCTATGCTAGACAATGTATGAATAAACACGCAGCGTTCTGGACTTCTATTTGTCAGGGGAATTAAGCAGAATAAATCCACAGCAGTTTATAATTGGTCCTGAGGTGATCCAGTAAGTTTTAGGCACTCAAAAGTTTGTTTTGTTTTTTCTTCCCCCTCTAATATTCAGAGTCAAATTGGAAATTTACATGCAAATGAATACAGGTCAAAGAAAATTAGCATTGTACTGTACAGTGGCACTTCAATCAATTTCTACAGGCCATTTTCCAATTGATTACTGCCTCAGATAAAGAGCAAAGAGTCGTTGTACAATGTTTTGTTCATTCTTGACATGCTGCATGGCCTGCATTGCTTCACGGGCTGCTGGCTACATCTAGGAGAAACATAGGTTTCAGCAAGTTTCTGAAAACTTTTGATACTTGGACATTTTTTTAAAGAATTGTATGGGTAAAGAACTGCTTGCAAAGATAATTCCTTGTTAAGACTGGACATAATTGTTGAGGTAGCTTGATTAAATGTAGCTAAAATACACTACCACTCAAAGGTTTGGGGATAGTAAGGTTATTATTATTATTATTTTTTTTTAACAAACACTTTCATTTAGCAAGGGCACTTCAAATTGATCAAAGGTGACAGTAAAGGCATTTATCATCTTACAAAAGATTTGTATTTCAAATAAATGCTGTTGTTTTGTACACTTTATTTATCAAAACATTATGCTGCACAACTGTTCTCAACTTTGATAACAATAAGAAATGTTTCTTAAAGACCAAATCAACATATTAGAATGATTTATGAAGGATCGTGCAAGACTGAAGACTTGAATAATGGCCACTGAATGAATGAATGAATAGTATTATATTAAATATATTAAAATAGTCATTTTAAATCTACAGTTTTTACTGTATTTTAATTAATTAAATGCCTTGGTGAGCATAAAAGACTTTTCAAAAACATTTAAAAAATATATATTTCTGACCCCAAACTTTTGAATGATAGTGTGGAACAATATTGACACAGAAATTACAGTTAACACTTTAGCTTTAAGCAATGAAATTTGTTCCACCTCCATTATAAGAAAATAAACAATATCACTATAGCTATATGTAAATACTACGTGATGAATTAAATTAAAAATCCATATTTCTCAATTAATTTGAAAACAATTGAAAAACTACAGACAACAGAGTAAAAAAAATAAATAAATTCCTAAACTCTTTTGCCAGTCTTTCTGCAGGCGTTACTAACAAAAGAAAGAATGCTGAGTGGCAGTGAGGCACAGCGGCTGTCAAACGCAGCTGCTTCAGAACACCGTATAGTTGCTGAGATGAACAAAAATGGTCCGATTTCAAAGTTGTTGACCGATGAAGTGCTGCCAGTACTAAGAACGATACAGGCTGTCAATAATGCAACACAGAGAGAGAGATGGCACAGGATGTACAAAGTGTGTGTGCCAAACTGAAAGAAATCAAAAACGTATTGGCAGAACTTGTTAAAAAAAAAAAAATGCATATACAAATAAAAATGCTGCACTAGATGCAGCACTTCCTTCACATTGGACATTGAAATGCTAAACTCCTGGTGCACTGGCATCCCTGTTGGGAGAGTTAATGTCAAACATAAGGAAATTATCAGAATTGGACTCAGTAATGTACTGAATAGAACTGTAATGCCTAACGAGTTCAAACACTATCATAAAGTCTAATACATACTGGGCCAATCTATCGTAAGTCACATGCAGCAAAGGAGACTGGGGGCAATTGTAACACTCTAAATTTCATGCTTATATTATTTAATTTTTTATACTATTACTATACTGTCATATATAATGCACACATGCATTCTATCTCAAGTTTGTTGGTTAAAAGCTACAAAATATGGCTCATAGATGCCAACAGTGTTGCTAGTAACTACTATACAGGAAGCACAAAACACCACACTCTCAGGGCAATTGCACGGATGCTCCCCTGTTCCAAACTTAACTCAAACTTAATCTCACCTAAGATTTCACATGCTATAAATCGCTGTGTTCCATTGAATTGTTCTGTACGCAACACAGCACACTTGTCCTTACAGCACCTGTTTCCCTACTGATATTCTTCTCAACTATGTTTAACACTCTCATTAAAAGTGAAAGCAAAGGGAGTGAATGTTTTTTGAACGCAAAAAAATAAGAACATGAGAGAAAATAAACACATCAATCATTAAGGTGCATGTTTCTTTCACACCACCACTGTATTAATATTTAAATATATAAAAACATGTTTGTATATTTCTGATAACTATGAAATATGCAGCCACGTCAAATCCCAAAACCTCATCCTAAACATTGCCAAGACTGATAAACTATAGAATTATTTATTAAGACTGTACACACTTAGTTTACATGAAAACTTTAGAAAACCTGCTATAAACATTTTGGGGAATGTTTGGTCTGGACACCGGCATCCTGATTACAGATATAAATATACTTGTACATGTATAGTTCATTTGAAAATGTTTATATACTGTAGATGTTTACTTCTAAAAAGGTTTTTTTTTTTTTTTTGCAACTATGTTTGGAAAATCTAAATCCACCATGAAAAATAGACATGATTTTATTAAACATCCCATTTGGAATGGATTTGTAAATAAATAATCCACTAAGAAGTTACTTGTCCATAATTTAGGCAAATGACAAAATGAAGTTTTTTTTTTTTTGCATGTGTTTTTATATGCTGTACATACCCGGTCCTGTACCAGTCTGTGGGAATGTGCTCCTGATGCCAACATGGCAGCGAACATAGTGAGCATGTGTTGCTGGACACGGCTGATGCCTGACACCAGACAACTGAGGATGCTGGGTAATCCCACCTTGTCAATCACACTCTGGAAGGCCCCCGCAGATTGGCGTGTTATTTTACACAGAGCCTGGAAGGGCAGATAAAGGTAAGACAGGTGGGCTGAATACAGAATTTTCAATACTGCTGCTTTTTGTTACATAATATTTATTTATTTAGAGGAACATAAATATGTCATCAAAAGGTTATACATTTTTGATACCGCTGTAGAGATGAGGTTAAAAAAGGAAACTACTAACCAGTATCATGAAATATACATTTAAAAAACACATGCCCAAAAGTTGATCATTCTTGTACAAAGCTATTGTAAAACACAAAACAAGTTTCATGAATATAGCCGCAAGTGACAATCAACGGGTGTGATAATGAATAATGCATTTGGACAATTAGATGACACAACTACCATGTATGTTTCCAATTTTTATGTGAGTTTACTACAATGTCAACCATTTTGAATCTCCACTGATACTGTATGTTAGTGTTCTTTACAGCTTACAAAAATAAATGCTAATTCCAAAAGAGACAACACGCTTCATAAAGGAAATCAGAAAATATGATTTCACAATGATGTAAAAAGTTCGGACTTTTGTTTGAAAGTTAGGATTTCTTATCCTATCCTAAGATGGCTAAGATAAACATTACAACTGCAGCTTTCATCTGTCATTCACAATAACAAATAAGTGGCTGAACATAGAATTTGCTGTTAGTCCCCCTCGCAACAAGAAATCATGAAATGAAATCCATGCTTTCTGGGTCGTTATAGTTATAGGCCAATAAGTCACTATGGTCCAAACCCAACAATATTTTGGCCCATATTTGCTTAAAAAAAAAAAAGATTCAAAATTGTTTTGATAACTTATGACAGGTTTTTAATTGCAGTGCCCCAACTGAGCAAAACCGCACAAATTCACCTCAGAATGTCCTGGAGGGCAACTGGTCAAATTGGCCAACCCCCTCTCCAAAATTTAATTGACTTTATATATTATTGACTTATAGCCACTTAGACAAAACTTAAATGGAACAGAATTTCAATTCTTGACTGTACAGTTGTGAAGACATGAAGGAAATAATTTATGGTCTTATTATAGCACCACCTAGGGTCAGACCAGGGCCTGACAATAAGAACTGCCCTAAAATACACCCAGGACAGTTGATGCAATTGTCACTGGCTCATTGTAACAAAAAAAAAAAAACAGAGATGATGAAAAGGTACATATTGGACCATTGCAGTTACACTTAATAACACTATCTTGAGCAACTATAGACCAATATCAAATCTTCGTTTTTTTATGCAATATTATTGAAAAGGTAGTTTTTAAACAGCTGAACAACTACTTAAACTCAAATGGATACCTAGACTATTTTCAATCTGGTTTCCAACCACATCACAGCACAGAGACAGTGCTCCTAAAGATAATAAATGATATTTGCTTAAATTCAGATTCTGGCAAAAAATATCAGTGCTGGTACTACTAGATCTCAGTGCTGCGTTTGACACTGTCGACATTAACATACTTCTAGAGAGACTGGAAAACTGAGTTGGACTTTCTGGGATGGTCCTCAAATGGTTGAGGTCATACTTAGAAGGGATAGGTTATTATGCGAGTATAGGAGATCATAAGTCTAAGTGGACGTCCATGACATGCGGAGTCCCACAAGGCTCAATTCTTGCGCCCCTCTTGTTCAGCCTTTATATGCTTCAACTGAGTCAAATAATGAGAAAGAACCAAACTGATGATACCCAGGTTTACGTAGCCTTATCGCCAAATGACTACAGCCCCATTGACTCCCTCTGCCAATGCATTGATGAAATTAACAGTTGGATGTGCCAAAACTTTCTTCAGTTAAACAAAGAGAAAACTGAAGTCATTGCATTTGGAAACAAAGATGAAGTTCTCAAGGTGAACGCATTCCCTTGACTCTAGGGGTCAAACAACTAAAAATCAAGTCAGGAATCTGGGTGTGATTCTGGAGTCAAGCCTTAGTTTCAGTAGTCATGTCAAAGCAATAACTAAATCAGCATAGTATCATCTCAAAAACATTGCAAGAATTAAATGTTTTGTTTCCAGTGAAGACTTGGAGAAACTTGTTTATGCCTTTATCACCAGCAGGGTGGACTATTGTAGTGGACTCCTCACTGGCCTTCCCAAAAAGACCATTAGACAGCTGCAGCTCATACGGAACACTGCTGGCAGGATTCTGACTAGAACTAGAAAATCTGAGCATATCACACCAGTCCTCAGGGGCCGGTTGCACCAGCTGGACGTACACTCGGTTGTAAGACTAGGCTGGACGTAAAATGCGCTTTAAGTTGTGCGTAGAATTTACACCCGTTGCACCATCTCGGCGTAGTGCTACGTATCTTACGCCTAGTCAGAGGTATGTGTAAAGTGAAAAGTCATGATTTGCTCGGACATTATTAGTTTTTAGGATTCATGCGTGTTAGTTAATTATTACTGCAGACGTGAACTGCAATGTTTATGGTCTTTTCGGGCAGGTTAAGCGATATCAATCACGAAGCTCAGTGTAGAGACTATACCACACTGCCGACAGTAATTGACCTAATAAAAAACGATCTTTCTGTACAGCATGTAATTATGCAGTAAAATATTACATATAATTTGGGATTATAAAAAAAACTGTACCATTCGACATCTTGCTTGGAAGGACGGTATAAGTGCTTGGAAATATTTCACGTCTTTAATTCCATTCATTATTTGTAGCGTGCCTGCCATCCAATAATCACAGTAAGTTTTGTGTTTTGTTACTTTTAATTAGAAATAAAGTATCAGCTTTCAAATTCTGTCAGTTTTATCACAAAATACAAACTATAAATGAGGTTTTTCAGCCACAGAAATACGTCAGTAAAACAATGTCACGTAAAGTCACATTTACCTCAGGAAAGACATTCATTGTACATAAACTCAATAGTCAGCTAGAAAAAAATAACTCTAGAGAGAAGCATTGTATTACATTCATTATATTTTACTTAACCTGCTGCCTTCATTTTTAATGTTCGTTTGAAGAAATCTGTCATAGGAATGTGCAGGGAGATTTCAGATATAAAAAACTGCGGACTTGTTAGAAAATGTTTACTCAAAATCATGGCGCGGTGACTTCACTTGTTATGGATGTCTTGAGCAATTCAGTTTTATATTAGTAGCTGTAGCCATTGCAGTGTGAATGTCTCAGCCATCACTGCGGGAGAATGTGTCAGAGTGGACACGCATTGTCTACGCCGGGCATAGTTGCGCCTGATCGTAGTTTTAGCTGGTGCAACAGATGTAAATATTTATCGTAAAGCTGGACGTTGCAAAGCCCAGCGTAGGGCTTACACCCAGCTTTTTTACGTCTAGCTGGTGCAACCAGCCCCAGGTCTTTACAATGGTTTCCAGTTACATTTAGGATTGATTTTAAAGTATTATTGCTCCTTTATAAATCACTCAATGGTCTAGGACCTCAATACATTGCAGATATGCTCACTGAATATAAGCCTAATCGACCACTCAGATCATTAGGATCATATCAGTTAGAAATACCAAGGGTTCACTCAAAATAAAGTAGGGGTGCTCCGATTGATCGGCTACCGATCGCTATTGGCCGATAATGGCTTGGGGAAGTTATAATACTCTATAAAGGCCGATCTCAAGCTGATGACACACCTGCTGTGAGAGGTTTGGCATGACATGCAGTGGCACAGTCTCGATCTCTGTCCGTAAAATAATTATAATGCTGATGGTGAGGTACAATTCATATTTCTTCAGTAAATAACTTTATGCGAGGCGTTATTTCACAAACCTGTGCACAGTTCACACAGGAATTGCTATTTGCACAATCGAGACAGTGTTGCATCGTCACTAAAGTCGTTTAAACACGTCTATGAAAGATTGTATTACTGTACTGCGTAAAAACAGAATCACAATGCTCAAAAAGCATTTTCAGTAACAACGTTTGGATTTGAAATCAAAATGGATTAATGTTGTGTTTGTGGCAAACAGCCGCAGATCAGTAGCGGACCTCTGTGTGTAAGCACAATGAGTCACCTAAGAGGGGAATTCCTCCCATTTTCAAAAATGAAATTCAGGCCCTGAATGAATGTCTGTAAAAATCCTAACTGGAGCATCACTATGTCCAAACTAAATGTACTGTATTTTATGTACCATCATTTTCTATTCTTAACTGTTAAACTTTTAAACTGTTCTTAACTTCTTAAATTTTTATTTTTATTGTTGTTGTGATTATTTTTATGCTTATTTTAATTAATTTCATGTAAATCACTTTGAATTACCACTGTGTATGAAATGTGCTATATAAATAAACTTGCTTTGCCTTGCACCAGAGATAGGCACTCGAGTTAGTGACTCGGACTCGAGTCGCATTATTATAGACTACAGACTTGACTCAGACTCGACCTGAAATGACTCCAGACTTGACTCGACTCGAGGAAAATGACTCGTGAACATTTTAAAAGCAACTCGAGTCTTTTATCCTTAAATACTTATATAACTGATATTCAAAAGGCGGACAGCATCTGTACCCCAGCATCCATCTGGACCGCGAGCCATAACACAGCACCATTTTAAGTGAGCAGCGCGTCAAATCAGCGCAGCGGATCACATAACAAGCACTCAGTATCTTTCAGTGCTATATCCTCTAGTATTTTTATCAAAGGCCAAACGAGCTTTCTTCAAGCCATTTCAGCTCCGTGCTCTTTCTCTCGCTCTCCGGACGCGCACCGGCGCCAAGTTTAAGAGCTACGGATTACACGATTATTTTAACAACAACAGAAACAACAAAACACAGCAGAAAACAACAATGGTGAAAATAGTTATTTTTCATACTATCTATCTATAACCTATGACTCTAAGTGTTCAACCCAGATGCGACAAGACATTTATCTACATTTAGCATTATTAATCTGTAGGCTAAGAACATTTCAAAAGAATCGTGTAGGCTAATTATAATTGGGAAAATTGTTGTTAGATGGCTAGGATAGAACTTAAACTTTGAAATTGCTAGTTATCTTTCTTTTCTGCTCAAGATGAGAACGTTTTGATTATTGTAGCTACATGGTTTTAAAATAATGCTTTTAAGTAGGCTAAAATATTAAAATAGTATAGATTTCAGGAGGAAAACCCTGAACAGAAACATTGTTTTTTCTGTCACGTGGCCTTGCATGCATCTAAATGTAAAAATGCAATCCATGTAAAAAAAAATAAAAAAAATTTGGTCCTCTGCTTGGAAGAAAATATGCCGCGCCTTGTTCTTTTCTGCTCAAGATGAGAACGTTTTGATTATTGTAGCTACATGGTTTTAAAATAATGCTTTTAAGTAGGCTAAAATATTAAAATAGTATAGATTTCAGGAGGAAAACCCTGAACAGAAACATTGTTTTTTCTGTCACATGGCCTCGCATGTATCTAAATGTAAAAATGCAATCCATGTAAAAAAAAAAAAATCGGACCTCTGCATGGAAGAAAATATGCTGCGCCTTGGAACTTTAATTGAATACCCCTGACTTATATAATAAAGAAATGCTTTATTTGTATGGTTTTGTAATATCTGTGTCACATATTTCCTAGTGTGTCATGGTAGATCAACACTTATTATAGAATTTCATTACAGAAAAACAGTTTTGAACATGGTAATGGATTAAAACATAGCCTATAAATAACAGGCTGGATGTACAATAACCTTACATATTTTTTTTTACATAGCAGATTATAGAATATATAGCCTATAGCCTATAAAACAGCTTTGTAAATAGGAAGATTTCAATACATGTAAAATATTCATAATTAATTATAACTAGTTATGATTAATTATTCATATTTCCCATGAGCTGATTCGTTACGACATAAACAGCTGACAACTTTCAACAAATATCTGTGTTCTAAAAATGAACATAAGTTTGGAATGCTACATTGTTTTTAGATAATGCTTTTAAGTGGGCTAAAATATTAAAATAGTATAGATTTCAGGAGGAAAACCCTGAACAGAAGCATATTTTTTTTCTTTCACATGGCCTCACATGTATCTAAATGTAAAAATGCATTATTTTTTTTTACAAAGCAGATCATTGAATATAGCCTATCTCTATAGCCTATAAAACAGCTTTGTAAATAGGAAGATTTCAATACATGAGGATTTTGAATGAGATTTTTTTAGCAAGCCACTAAATGACTTGAGACTCGACTCGGACTCGTGGCCAAAGACTCGAGACTTGACTCAGACTCCAGCGATAAAGACTTCAAATTTGACTCGGACTCCAGGTTAAAGACTTCAGACTTGACTCGGACTCCAAGTTAAAGACTTGTGAACATCTCTGCCTTGCACTGCAACTTCTGTAATCTAGTCCCTGAATGGAAGTTGAATTGAACAGTACGCACAGCTGAACTTTGTGTTGAAACACCCTGTTAAAATGATGAGAATCATGTGTGTTTAATACTCACAGATATAGCGCTGACCCTGAGTGCATCCACTGTGGAGTGTGTGAACAGATACCAGAGTGCAGGTCCCACCTCTGCAGTGATGAATCCCTGGGCGTATTGAGACTCACGGCTGCACACGTTCTCTATGGTTTTGGCAGCCATGTGGTTCACCACCAACTCTTCCTGAGAAACAAGAAGAGAGAGAGAGAGAGACACTTTATTATAAAGTCAGTTTAGATAATGAATTAATAATACATCTGAACAATTCATTTAAATCTTTGTTAACAACTGTTCATTATTATTTCATGTTAACTCAGGACCATTAAATAATATTAACAGATACAACTTATGCAGAGGTGGACAGTAATGAAGTACATTTACTTGAGTACTGTACTTAAGTACACTTTTTGAGTATCTGTACTTTACTTGATTTTTTTTTTCTCTGCAAACTTGCTACTTCAACTTCACTACATTTGAAAGACAAATATCGTCCTTTTTAATCCGCTACATTGATATCAAGGTCCCCAAGTAGAAAATCCGGCCTGCGATCTACCAGGACCTTCCAGTGTTGCCAAGTCTTACAATATTTCTAAGCCTGCAGTTTTCCACCTAGCTTTGAATGGATGTTTGGTTGATTTTTTTAACGTAAATCTGGCAACCTCGAGTGCTTCTCCGCTAAACTAATGTAAACGTCTGCACTACTGCACAGCTAAAAGTGCTCTAAAAAGGCAAATAAGATATTAAAAGACGAAAAAGGCACATATGTATAGTGTGGTGTGATCATCTGTGTGTTCACCACATTGATTTTAAATAGACAATTGTATGTGATGCCTTACGTAGGCCAAGCGCTACGATCAAAGATCATAGAAGATAAATGATCGGCATACGGTACATAAAAATGATCTACACCTTGATCTACATGACAGAGAAAATGTATAGTTTTTATTCTGTGTGAACTCGCATGTGTATGTGTGAACTCATTAAATTAACCATGTTTTTACTATAGTAACTAGTTTAACTATGGTATTTGAGGTAAAATCACAGTATCCACAAATTTACTGTTCTCTCACTATAGTAACCATAATTATGCTTTGTGTAGTAAAACTACAATAACCACAAATTTAGCATAGTTTCATTATAGTAACTATAGTTTAATATCTGTAGTTAAACTACGGCAATACAAATGGTAGGCTAATATATCCGTCAAAAATGGCTGCTATTACCATGTATAAAAAACCTTACTACTCAGGCCTACTGGTAAATTGCTGCTAAAAACTGGTCAAGGAAGTACATAAATCTGAACATTATTTTATTGTCAAAACACTGCACATACATATATTTTTTTTTTTGCAAATAAATTATCAATAAGTAGGTTAAATGATCACAGGTCAAAATGTTTTACTTCACTTTTTTACAACTTTGGAATCCAAACTGGGAATCGATAAGAATTGAAATCAATAAGCAGAATCTGAATTGGAATAGATCAAATTAAAACAATACCAAACCCTAGCCATATGTTGTGACATTCACTGATTTATGAGCATTTTATGAACACTGATCAGTTGATGGCAAAATTCAAAAAGACGGTTCTTTGGCGCAACTTGCACACCCATGGCCATACTGAGAGAGTATGTTCCAGTATTCTGAAAAGTCTGAAAGACTAAAGATTAGTTTTCTTTTCAATGTTTGCTTTGTTTGCCTAAAATGAACCATATCATAGCCTTCGATATCTCTTTGAAAAATAACTTTGTAACTTTTAAACACTTCATTCAGTTGTTCCATTTCTATAGGTTTGGTCACATAAAAGCTCTTAAAGGGGTCATATGATGCGATTTCAATTTTTCCTTTCTCTTTGGAGTGTTTCAAGCTCTTTGTGCATAAAGAAGATCTGTAAAGCTGCAAAGACTAAAGTCTCAAATCCAAAGAGATATTCTTTATAAAAGTTAAGACTTGTCCACGCCCTCCTAAAAAGCCTTGTTTAAACACGCCCCCACGTCTACGTCACTGTGTGGGAAGATTTGCATAACACCGCCCAAATGTTCACGCAAAGAAAGAAGGCGTAACTTTTATTCTCGCTGTAGTATTGTTGTTGCTGCCGCCGCCATGTTATGGAGATGCTGTGTGTTTCGTTGTGAAAGCGAAACTACTTTGTTTGGTCTTCCAAAAGAGGACATCATCCGCTTCGTCATGCCTAGAGCTGATCCATGCTGGTCGCTGAGGAAATACATAAACTTTGCGCTGTGGATTGCCGGTTCGGCTTTCAACCTTGGATAAAGCGAAGTCCAGCCCGGGGTCGCCATATGTGGTCACTGCAAACCCGCTGGCCCGTTCTCAAGTCCGCCGGCCGTTCCTCACTCAAGCCCGTAGTGTGTGACGCTGTGTGACGCATTTCATGGAGGACTGTTTCCTGAACCTGCAGAATAGCCTACAATGGGTCTGTGCTCAAAGGCTGTTCTATAAAGTGGGGCAGTTCCAACTTTGCAAGGACAGTCTGGCACTTCTGACTCACAGCCTGTAAGTACATTTTATAAATGTAAAGAATTTGCCACTGATAATTAAAACGCGAGTTTTAAGCAGTGTAGAGTAGCTTTTGTTGTTTGTCGTTTCTCTGATCACAAATGCAGACATGGTTTTATGTTTACGCAGCGCGATATGCAACGCAACGCGTAAAAACACAGTATAAGTCATTATAATCAGTAATTATGTCCCCACTGGATGCAACAAATGCCTCGTTTGTAATAGGTTTTATTGGTTTTGTCTCGTCATGCTGGGAGACGGTGTCACAGTATAGTAAGGGGCGTAACATTTCCGTCCCACGCTTGAGGTATTCGGCCAATCACAACGCACTGGATATCTGGCCAATCAGCACACACCTCGCTTTTCAGAACGATGAGCTTTGTAAAAATGGATGCGTTTCAGAAAGACAGGGCATAGAGGAGAAACAATAATGTACATTATGTGGAAAATAATGTGTTTTTTTAACCTTAAACCGCATAAACACATTGCATTACACCAAATACACAAGATAATGTTCTTTTTAGCAATGTCATATGACCCCTTTAATTCCAAAGATAATACAAGCTAATCAGTGTATTCAGTAGGTTGCATTAGTGGCATAAGATATTGTAAGTATACAACAATGTGACAAAACAATGCATTTACTTTTTACTTTTAATACTCAAGTACTTTTAAAAGCATGTACTTTCGTACTTTTACTTAAGTAAAAACCTGTCTTTACAACGTTCACTTGTAGTGGAGTAGTATTTGACCAGTAGTATCTGTAATTTCACTCAAGTAATGCAGTTGTGTACTTTGTCCGCCTCTGAACTTATGATTATTTTTATGTTGAAATTAACATTCACTACACTGAAAACAAAATAGTGTGGGATTTAGTTTGAAACAATTAATTGAAATTGCTAATAAATACAAAATAATGGCAAGTAACATTGAATGAAACATGAAATTTAAAAGCAGAAAGACTGAAATGGTATTTTCTTGTAAAATACATCCAATAATCTAATAAACTTTATATAGTTGCTGCAAAATATAATAAACTTGCTCCACCTCAAAAACAAATTTTGGTTGATGTTACCAGGACCTCTTAGTTTTCAACTATTTCCCTGTATCCACCTCCACCATTCTATTATGTAACACCCACTTTTCAAGATCCAAACAATTCCCCATGGCTAAAATTAAGCCCCATAAACATCAGATTACATAAGTAAAGTATATTGGGTTACTAAGAGCATTTCATGCAGACTTTAAACGGAATTGTACTCTGAAAAACGTTAAGCATTACACTCAAAGACATGCGTTCATGAATTAATTTGTAAGTAGGACACACAGACCTTTACGAATTTCACGCAATTACATCATGACCTAATAGTCCCTCAACACCCTCCAAACTTGAGTGAAATAATTTCCTTAAATTTCACACCACAGCGAATCTCGCTCTGAGATAACGAACGCTGGCTGTGTTTTTATGTATTCGGACCCCTGTCCTTGAGCGTGTTTCACTGCAATCGTATCTGGTGGAAATTAAACATTTAACAGCATTCAACAAACGGCAAGCGTGCAGAGTCGAGTGAGGAAAATAGCAAATGGAGAGGTTGGGCATATCTTAGAGGCGCAGTTACACTGTGCACTGCTGCTATGCAATATGGATGCCTTCACTGTAATGTAGTTCCTAGACCCCCGTCTCAAAGTTAAAAGAAAGTTCAGCTTAGTCCATGGAAGAGGTGCATTAATACACATACTGTATCTTGGAGGCAAAAAGTAGAAAGAACTCTCAAGTAGAATATTCTGACGCAACACAAATAACAGCAGCTACTCCAGAGTCCCTGGGCCTATCGTATCTCTTTGTGCTGGAGTCTGATGGTCTGGCTTCGTGGAGGCTTTAGGTAATGAACTAGAGCTGGCACTCGCTAGAGCAGGGGAAATGACTGACAGCTGCTACAGGGCGCAAGAGGTGGGGAGGAGGGGGGTGCTGAGCACTTTCTTTTTTCTTGTAGCACAAGTCAAAAAGGCATAGAAAATGAAACTAAAATCCACCAGCCAGAGGTTTCTCAATAAGAATTTAAATTCCACAGGACAAGTACGCTCCGTTGTAGGCGAGTTTGTGCTTTTTCAAATGTACACAGCTAGTCTATTTCCACTGAGGTCTGAGTAAGATGCTTTAGGTTCATCTGACTGCGGTCGAGGGGAGAGTGTTTTGTAGACTGCCCTGACTAGACTGACTACAAATTACCCACAACTAAATAGAGTACATTTCTCATCTGTTTCTCATCCATTTTCAAATAAACAACTCCGGTTTCAATTGTAGTTTCGAGTTCAAATTCTCGCATGTGTTTTCATGACAGAAAGTGATTTGGGGACCATGTAAAGTCATTGGGTGACAGTTGCTGTCAGCTCGTGTACTGTGTGACCCCCTGTTGTGGATCATTTACTTGGTGTTATGTAGTGTGAACACCACAACGACTTCAAGACAGACAGCAAGTCATGTAGTCTGAACAGCACAGCGATCTGCCGACATTTAAAGTCGTGTAGTGTGAACTTGGCTTGACCAGCCAAGGCTCCAGACTGGGGAGTCATTACTTATGTTTCCATTCACCTATTTTTATGCAAATTTTGGGATATCGCTAAAAAAATGCTGGATGGAAATGCCAAGATGCATACAAATTCTAAAATGTATAAAATTGAATCAGATCATTTATTCATCCAATAAGAAGAGATGTGAATATGATGGAAGCACAGCATAAAGGTAAGTTTGTCTGAATTAATGAATAAACTGCTCATTTTAAAATCTTCCTGGTCTAATGACATTTGTTATGATTTCAGCTTCGAACATTACAACGCACATGATAACTTTCGTTAACTGAAGTAAATCCAATTCACCAGCTAATTACTCAACAGTGATGCTATAGAGCCACCGTAAAAAGCAAAATTCAAATACTAAACTCTAAAGATGGCTCTACACCTGTTTCTCTGATGCATAAGGTCTATAATCACCTCCCATAACTGTCTCATATGATTGTGTTCCCAAAAATCAGGCATCCTAACACAAGATAACATGACAGCGCTTACTATTGCATTTTGTCTGCGCGCTCTTCTTTTATTATAGAGGAGAAAAGAGCCACATCAGGCTTCCCTGGTTGCAGCAACTTCTATTTTTATTGTTATTACTTTGCGCTAGTTTCCCAGGAAGTTAAATTTTTATTTATCTTTATAAATTGAAGAATCACTCAATAACAACTGATTAATGTACAGGCATTTTACCACATAGAGTATGACTCTGATGATTTAAGTTATGTAAACTAGGATGTTTTCTTGTTGCACTTGTTGCTCCGACCTAAAGCATACAGTACCATCAAATTAACGATTCCCGATTCATTTAGAATTCGACATAACTGAAAATGAATCACAGTACAGTCAAGAAGTCAAGTAGGATAATGTACATACGTGCTTTGATCCACTAAAAATTCAGTTTGCATTCATTTATTTACATAAATACTAGGGCATTTTGTCCATATAGCCACTTTATAGCAAAGTGTGAGTGCATATAAATACACACTAGGGGTTGAATGACTTCTGATTTTTTAAAGTCGACTTTTATGTGATGAAAGTCGAGTCGAAGTCGACTAGTCGCTGATGACGTCATTAATGAACAAATAAGTCTGGAGCTGTGACAAACACCTTGTGCAGCTATGGCATATGACACAGCGCTACCCACATGGCTATTGCTCCTATAACAGCTCATTTGTATCAGGGTCGTTATATTTCTCACATATTTCTGCTCGTTCTAAAT
>NW_015506147.1:274315-274691 GCF_001515645.1 Sinocyclocheilus grahami
CCTTTGCTCAGCGATACATCGATAGTTACAGCTTCATACCAATGGTGCTGTCCAAGACAACCGCTGCTCTAAACTTGACAACGACGGAAAAAGGCTACTTCCCCCATCATTTCAACCGGCGTGAAAATGAGAGGTATGTGGGACCCTACCCCGACAAAAAGTTTTACGGGTATGACAACATGTCCGATAAAGACCAGACCAAGTTTAATGCGTGGTACGGTACTGTTACGGGTAAGGTCTTTCGCTTCAGGGATGAGCTGCGCGAGTACGGAGTGAAGGACGTTGTCTTATTGCGGGATGCTTGCATGAAATACAGAGAAGCATTCATAGCGTGTACTGAACTTGATCCGTTCAGCTTTACAACGCTCGCTAGCTG
>NW_015506147.1:276250-276700 GCF_001515645.1 Sinocyclocheilus grahami
CGACTCCGTTATATTCGTGTCTAGGGACGGCGACTGGATACCCCCCCCTGGGGGATCATTTGGGGGAGATGACGGATGAAATAGGGGGCGACGATTACATCACAGAGTTTGCCTCTAGTGGCCCCAAATCGTATGGCTATCGCACAGCCAAAGGAAAAGTGTGCATGAAGGCTAAGGGTATAACTCTGAACGCTAAAAATTCCCAAGCTATCCGTTTAGATACTCTGATAGGTCTGGTTACCGGCTATGTGACGTCTCGCGACGACACTCGATACATCATGGCTCGTTCTGAAAACATTGTAAGGAATAAAAAGCGACTCACGTTGCACAACAAGTCAGTCGACAAAAGGTTCAAGGTGGTGTACAATAAGCGTAGACTTTTACCGGATTTCAAGACCCTTCCTCATGGCTACTAATTCGATGATGCAAAGAGGGGCTCGGGATGCTTCT
>NW_015506147.1:277494-278885 GCF_001515645.1 Sinocyclocheilus grahami
CTTTGTAAACACCTACCCCTGTTAAAGCTGATACATAAAGCCACGTCTAAACAGCAGCGTCTTATTTTACATGCGGCGTCCGACGACCTCATTTTAGCACTTTGTGAAGTAGCTCTTAACATCCTCTATGGCACGATTCCAATCACCCGTCAGCAGTACCAAAAACTGAAAAGGAGAAAAGCAGAAATTAAACTCGTTGCCAATAAGAAGATAGGTATAACCACCAAGAAGCGCGTTTTCAATCAGTCCGGCGGTTTTCTTTTACCGCTTCTGAGCGTCGCTGTACCCTTTATTACCAGCTTAATATCGGGCAGACAGGGCTGAGGATGCAGTATGCTGAAAAGATGTATCTCGTCCCCCAGAACCAGCTGGAAAAGTTGCAATCAGGGACCACCCGTGAGAATATTCAGCAGGTCGTAGAGAATGATCTGGACACTACCATAAGAAATATTTTACTCAGGACTGATTTAGATCAACGTGAAAAAGCTAAACTTTACTCAAGCATCCTAACCAGGTTTTTAACGATTGTTAAACAAGGCGATCGCGAGAGTAGCGTTTTAACGCTATCGTTGCCTCATACCGATCCCAGTCATAAAGACGATCATACTCGCGGAGACGATGGGGGTTCGGAAGATGTCGTAGCAGAAGTTCTGAAAAATGTTTCGCCGCGAAACGTAAAAAACAGTCGATACATATTAGACAAGATGTCTAAAGATAAAGGCCTCAGTGCTTGGAACGCCTCGGGTGAATTTGTGTTTAAGGGTGAAGCAGTGCCAGGTTCACACATGCTCGATTTGTTAAAAAATGTAACGGCGCCACACCAGGTCCGGGATGACAGAAGGCCTCTAGGATGGTCTGAGTTTTTACAGGTGTTTGCCGAATTAAACATGCCGTTTTCTATGGTGCCTAATCAACATGTTAGACATTTGATTAGTTCTTTAAAAAACACTCCTGGAGGTCGCACAGTCATACCTGAACCTGTACGACCTTCTAAAAAGGTTGTCAAAAAGAGAATTTCACGTATTACGGCTGAGGACGGATGAACCTGCATTCAAATCACCATCTCTCGATCGAAGGCAATGGTTAGAATTTTAATGATGTATTTTCTTTAAATGTCTGTAAAATATGTATACGAATTTGAATGATGTATTCTCATGCTCTTTAAATGCATGTCTCTGTGATACGACGTGTATACCTACTATTTGAATATTTTTGAATAAAAGACTTTGTAAAACTGATGTGGTATTAAGCGTTTTTATCTATGATCAAAACACATACATTGGATAACTCAATCATGCAGCATAGCAGCATTACACGTTTGCACACAATGAATACACGAAAAATTTTTTTAATTACAAGCATTAGATCTTAGTCTTTTCACAAAGAGCGAC
>NW_015506147.1:280508-281376 GCF_001515645.1 Sinocyclocheilus grahami
GGAATGTCTGCCCCATTAGGTCTCGTGATTTTAAGACGTAGAAACCATGAGTCCCGAACCGTCTTGAGCTTTAGGTTCACCGTTATACGATCTAGACATAGCGTTTGAGACGACGTCGGAAACTATATTTTTAGCAGCCGCTTTTAGGTGTGGTTTAGCTATGCTGAACCCCTTTTTTAACAACGGTACGGCCATCCTAAACAACCCTCTGAAAAGACCTCCTAGGCCTGCCCCGTACATAACAGCTCCGCCGGCATATCCGGGTAATCCTCCGCCGGCCTGATTTCGATAATAGTCGACGTAATCAGCGACATCCACTCCGCGGTCATTGTAGTAAGCCATTTTTAAAGTCCAGATTGTTTCGTGGGCCTAAAGTGTAGTTTTACAATTACTTTCCCGTAAGAAAATGGTATTTCGCGATTTTGGTCGTCCTTTAATTCTACAGTGATGTCCGTGATATGCGACTTGTTGACCGATGCGTAATGGGGTTTGTCGTATCTAACACTGACGGTATCATTCTTTTCACCCGTTATATGTACGCATCTTAAAAGGGGTACGTACGCATCACCCACTGATTGGTATTCGATGATGTCGGTATAAACGTACATCGTATAGAAACCCCCGCTGATATCGGCTTGATGAGGGGCGTTTGTAATAATGCTCCTTGTAAAATCTGCGTTTTCATGGTAGGTCGAACGTCCTAAAGGCTCGTCAGGTTTCGTGCCTAAAATAGAGGCTAGTTTCTCATAGAAGCTTACCCAAACGTTAGGTTTTGCAATTTTGCAACCTTTGTTTATTAATTGATCGTATGCCAATACCGCCGCTGGCGCGACAGCTTCATTTATCGCACGAACCACGGAACCACGGC
>NW_015506147.1:284624-292343 GCF_001515645.1 Sinocyclocheilus grahami
ATGGCCCCGGGCGATCGAGTTCAAACATGACTCATGTCTCAACCATGGAGATCGTGGGCTAATTATGGTGTGACACGATATATTACAAAACCCCATCCGCTGATCATTAAAGGACCATATCCTACTTCATGATGGAGGTCACAGGTTAAGTTTGTCACTCCCGGATATGGGGTACAAACAGATGTCATTAAACATCTGCTGAACATTAAAGGACAATAACCTAATTCATTGCTGAGGTCACAGGTTAATACTATGGAACTCCACGAACACATGTGGTCCATAGATGGCCCCGGGCGATCGAGTTCAAACATGACTCATGTCTCAACCATGGAGATCGTGGGCTAATTATGGTGTGACACGATATATTACAAAACCCCATCCGCTGATCATTAAAGGACCATATCCTACTTCATGATGGAGGTCACAGGTTAAGTTTGTCACTCCCGGATATGGGGTACAAACAGATGTCATTAAACATCTGCTGAACATTAAAGGACAATAACCTACTTCATTGCTGAGGTCACAGGTTAATCACGGTCATTAAAAAGGTCATAAGGTTAACCCCTAAGGGGGCGGGTCAAATGTCAAAGTCAATCAAAAAAGATGACATTCCGTGAATCGTAACTACTACTCGGGTGGAGTCTAACAGACTGAATGAACCAAGCACAGCTGCAGTGGTTTTAGCCTCAATATAGTATTTGGAGTCAGTATCTTTTCATTAAAATCAAGCCGTGAAACTGAAATTTGTACAAGTAGGCTTTAAGGGAACAAAAAAAAAATAAAAAAATAAAAAAAAACCACACACAAGTCATAAACCTGCAACACAGAAAGAGCACACACACAGCCCAAGTTAATAGCTATTGCATTTAAAGTAGTCAATAACCATGTAAGAACCTCATGAATAGTGCAAGTTTGAGTTGTCCAGCTTCAAACATGTCAGATGTTCAACAAAAGAGGCAGACAATGACTGGTTTTTAAAAGGAGTCATTTAATTCATCCTTTAGCCAGAAATTAAGCACAATCATGGACAGGGAGGCATGTATGTTGTCTCGAACACATCACCTGAAAGTGAAAGGAACAGGAGGTCAGCTTGACATGCATGAGCAACAGGGAATCCAGCCAAAAGCACAAGCCACTGAAAGCATACTTGGCTGATAGTAGTCATAAACCTCAACAACCGCTGGCTTGAGATTCTGCACTGCAAGAACCTGTTTCAGTTGTAGCCTGTAGGTCACGGGGGCACCCTTGGGAACCTGCGAGACAGAAGGGATGAAGAGAAGTACATATGCAGCACACATGGAGGCAAATAGAGAACATACCCAGTGCACATCTCACCTCTTTCAGATACACAAGCACATGGTCATCTCCAGTATCAACCCGCTGCACTAATGGAGCAAATGTATCCAGTGGCGAGCCAAGCTGAGGAAAAGGTCCATTAACATGAAGCAGCGTCAAGCATCTTAGGACTCTGCATACAATTAATCTTAAAGCATACGAACCAGTGAGGTATCCGCTGTGAAACCCGACAGGAGTTTAACGTTAACGATAACCATGTTGGTAGTTGGTTTTGCACCGTTGTACCTAAATAAAAGGGAGATTATAAAATTAAAATGGAACAAGCCAAGCACTTCTGAATTAACAGTTAGCTGCATCTACTAAAATGGCTTAATGCTGCTCAGAGGTGGCATAATGGCATTTATGCAGAAACTCCAACTGTATTCTTTGATATTAGGGGCTGAGGTGGGTCAGAACTACATGATTTGGACTGGATTTTATGTCAAATAGTCACAGAATTGAGCAGGCACAGAGCAGCCTTAGCTCAGCGGTGTAAAGATGCTTTAAGGGTCAAACAGGTCAAAGTCGAAGCGGTTCTTACTTCACAGTGATGTTCAACACGAGATCCGCTCCATGCACTTTGCAGTCTCTTGCCACCTTCACTTCAACGCTAAGTGTTCTGGAAGCTTTAATGGGTGTCGGGATGTTGTACAAACAAGCAACCTGGGAGTACAAAACCAAACATGACAAGGAACTACGACAAGCATAGAGGTAGAAGTTAACCAAGTGAAGGTTCAGACCTGCACAGACACACAGGTGGAGCCCTTCCCTCTAACACTATATCTGCCAGGAACATTCTTCAGCGGCTTCTCCTGATACAGCAGCCTGTTGTCTCGATTCACATTGAAGTTGTACACCTCTCCTGCCACAGACGATGACTGTACAGTAACAGTGCTGGAGCCTTCCAGGCTGAACACTTCAGCGGCGAGCAGAGACAAAGCATGAAGAGCCACCACAGTGTCCTAAAAATAAAGCAGCAGATTAAAACCTCCACTCAGATACGATGTTTGTGCTCATGTTTCGTAGTCAGTCACCTGGGTGGAAGAAAAGCCTCCATAAGGATTCTGATGGGCCACGAGCCAGTTGACAATGCGGTTAGCATAGCCCAGATTAGCTGTCGTGAGAGGCTGTACAGAGAGAACCGCCAGCAGCACATAGGAGCTGATCTCCACCGCCAGAGTGTCACCAGATGTAGTCTGAGACCAGTGGAGCTTAGTGCCTTAAGACGAGACAGAAGGTTGATGCCAAAGAACCTGAACACCTCAAACAAGAGACTAGTGAATCTCACCTTCAGAAATGGCAACGTTGTCCAAGGCATTTAAAAGCTGTGCTCGAGTGCTGGTCTCTCCAGCCAGACTGAAGGTGTAGGCGAGCAGAGCCGTGGTGTAAGTGTTTCCCAGGTTCCCAACGACAGGCCTCAAGCAAGACAGAGCATTGGTGATGATGGGATCCTGAAAGCAAAGCAAATGTCAGACTTCAGAACCAGAAAGCCATCAAGGAGCTGGTAGGCATGTTTTTACCGTTACAAGGACACCTAGTTCAAGCAGCGACGCAACAACGTAGCCCGTCATGGTCACGTTATCACCAACACCACCCTAAAACGCAGCATAATGATTAAGGTCAGTCTCAGACCAGTTACAGCACATTTAAAGAAACATGCACACCTTCATGTCATTGTGGTACAGAGTTCCCTGCTGCATGAAACAGCCATCTGAACCCTGTTTGCCGATCAGCCAATCCTTTGCGCTCTGGAGGACACTGGGATCAATGAAGCTGAAACGCCTTGCTAGGCCAAAAGACCTCATGACAAAGGCGGTCAACCTGGCCATGAAAAGTCTCATTACAACCCAATTCAATGACGCACAATACAAGAACAGCATTAAAACGCACCATGTATTGGATGCATCGTAACCAAACGTGCTGTATGAACCATCACTGTGCCTGTAGTTCAGTTGTCCTTGGTATCCTGTTCAAGTCCAAAAAATAAACTTGTCAGGAATCACATTACACCACATGATGCCCTTGACTTGTAGGATTCAACAATCTGTACCACTCTGAAGGTAACCAATGGCAGTCTGTCGGATGGTTGGGGTGAGCTGTCCAGTGGCTTCCAGGTACTGGAGGATGTAAATATTGGGAGCAAGAACGATCATATTTTGTTCTCCACAGCCAGATGGCATCTGTAATAAGTTATCTAGATTCTTTAGCGCACGACCCATTATGTCCCCTAAGAGGGGAAGAAACTAAGGTCAAACCAAAAAGCCATCAGAAACCAAAGTTATTTTGCTGAAAGTCTCAGCGTCCATTTCTCCTTAATGAAACGCTTTACCAAGGACTGAAACTGAGCACTTGGCTGATCCCTGGATCACATTTGTTGGAAACGTCAGAGACACGTCTTCTGAAAGGAGACTTCCTGTGGACCAAACAGAACCGGAGTGTGCTAGGTTAGTTCGCTGATAGAGGGTGAATGCATTTAGAAAGTCACTGAGTGCAAACAAACCCTTTGGGCACAATAACCAACTCTGGGTGAAGATCCTTTCAACTCCTTCAGGCTATAAAAAAACAAAAAAAACAATGCACCACATCAGTAAAGCAGCATAAGCGCCATGATCAAACACCAGAAAGCTGCTTAACACTTACCAGAACCAGTAGACTGCGAGTAACCAAGTCAATGCGTCCTCTTGTTGGCACGGTCACAACTTCAGTGCCACATCGAACCTGGGATTGTTCAGCCAGAGCACTGACAGTTACATTTACAGATCCTACAGTACAGAGAGTAAGTGAGCAACAACTCATGTACACCTAAATTTAGAAAGATACAAACAGTGCAACAGACCGAGAACAGAAGCGGAGAGAATCCATTTAAAGGTCTTTCTCCCATTGGCACAGAGACAGGATGAATACGGCTCATTTAAAGGTCTAAGACTGAAGTCCAAGGAAGAAGCTGGAGTCACTTTAACCTGCCAGTGAATTGCATGATTAGTGCACATTGAGTAAAGAGGATTCTCTACAGATCCATTTAGGGGTGTGATATTGACACTTCATTTTCTAGGATGGAGTTTTTGCACTAGTAACTTGGCTGGTTTTCATAGCAATGACCGAAGTTCATACACTTACTCTAATCATTCTTGCACGCGAGATATTGCTTAATTGACAAACCAATACTCATGGAATGTGGCCCTGTATTTTACATGGCTAATTCGAACAGCGTTACAATAGGCTACATCTTGGTGTGAAAGCTCAAAGCAAAGTGACTAATATCAGCTTGCACATCTCTAACAGAAATACAAGTCACACACCCCCCCCCCCCCCCCCCATAAATATGAATCCAGACCATGATGCACTTGGACAGATAGTTGAAGACTGTGGCCTTCAGCTCAAAAGACTCTCCACGGATGATGGAGTAAGGCAGGGAGAGCTCCAGGAAGAAGGGCTGGAAGACAGTCAGCTGAACTGGAGGAGCCAAGCCAAAACCTTTGGAGGACAGGCAGAACGCCTCAGTCTCCCATGTGGTGATGGTGTCAGGAACCTTCAGAGGAACTCGTGTGGATCCAGTGTTTCTGAAAAGGACACCGGAAGATATAAACGAGGGGGCCAGGGGAGGCAAACAAATTGAAGCCAAGTGGCTTTAGATCAGTAATGTCAAACTCCGTTCCTGGATGACCACAGCCCAGCAGAGTTCATATTCAACTCGAAACACCTGATCCAGCTATTGAGGCTTATTTGAAAAGCAATACGTTGGAGCATGGTTGGAAACACTTCACCAGTAGTTTGTGGACAAAAGGGCCAAAAAAAGCATAGAAGTCTGGCCTTTCGAAAATACCAGTGTGGACAGGGCCTTGGAGTCAATTTGCTGAAACAAGAGATTCTTTACTAACCCCACTTGAGCAAGCTGCCAGATCCATGTTTCTGGAAAGTAAGTCCTGACGGTCACGTCAAAAGAGGAGCTACCATCACCTCCAGCGCCCTCTCCTACTGGTGCAGCAGCCACTGCAAAGGCTTCAGGACCACGAAAATACACTGAAAGAAATTAATACTAGGAGTGCAACCACCAGTTGAGTTTAACGATTCATTATAAAATGGTGTTAGACGAATCATGTCTGTGCAACAGGCTATCCTACAGTAAGAAACTAATTGTAATAAATCCCCCCCCCCAAAAAAACGAATCTTGTACTACAAGACGCATACTGACTACTGGTCTCGTTAAGGGGGGGAGATTTGTTGCATTATGTATTTATGGTAAATGGTCGCCTTCCTGCAGGATACACAAGGTTTGAAGTTGCCAGAATGAAGTGCTCATTTCACAGAGTTGAAAGCTTAAAATAAGCAGTCCAAGTCTGGAACAAGAACACCACTTAGGCATTAGTTGTGCCAGTGTATTGCACTCAGTAACAAACCTATACAGACTGTTTCCCCTGCCATTTCAGGGGGGCACCCCGCCCCCCTTGAAGGTCAAGTTAAATTCTCTATAGCGCCAGATCACAACAGAAGTCATTTGAAAGTTATTTCTTATAGAACATGTCTATACATTGTCCTCTCATTAAGCAAACTAAATAGCCTTATGTCATTTACATGATGGCATGTCATTTCAGTGTTTTTTTTGCGCTCTGTATCACGCACAGCAGAGTTGCGCCCCACACACGTGTAAATATTAAGCCGCAAAACGATTTTTAAATGAATTTTGCGTGTCTGTTAATGAATGGCACAGATGCGTGGTTTTGTGTAGTACTTGTACGGAAGCGTTCGGGAATCCTCCGGTGATTATTAACATCTGCCGTTTTACTAATGAGGACAAATACATGAACAACATCTCCAGAACTGCTCTGAGAGTCACTTCATGAGCATTTGACCGTCTCATTTGAGTAAAATTATCCCCATGTCATACACAGAAATGTAATGTTATTTACGGCAACCTGTCAAAATAAGTTGTTTAACTTGAGGGCATTGGCAGAAATAGATTACTATTGTGGAGTAGAATGTACGTAACCGACTGCTACTAAAATTAAAACCTTAAGGAAGTATTCAATATTTCAATTGTATTAAATTACCTTTATTTTCCAAAAAAAAAGGTTTAATTTTCACTACAAGAGATTAAAATAATTTTTTATGCCTTAAAACAAAATTTAAAAAAACAGAATTTCTGAGCCAAAAAAAAAAAAAAAAGGCTATTGTAAGAATAAATGAAACTTGTTTTATGCTTTCAAATTAGACCTGCTAAAACAGAATTTGGTTACAATAAAACATAAGGTTGGACAAAAAACATTTCATAGGGCCCTAAACGTAATAAATTGTTAAATTAAGTTTAATGATTTTAATTAGACATGCTTTGATTAATAAAATCTAATTTAACCATTAAAAAGGAGTCCAGGAAAATTAAATCTTACCCCCCCCCCCCCAAAAGCCATAAACCTAGGGGAAACACTGCAGACCATTACCCAGCAAGCCTTTGACAAACCAAAAGATTCACATCAAGAACCTGAAGACATACTGTGATGGAAGTTGCGATAGTAATTCAGGTCTCTGTACATCAGGCAGTGAGGTTCTTGGACAGGCAGATTTGTTGCAACCTTAATCCCCACACTCTGTCAAAGCAAAGCAAAAATGCGCATTTGAAAGTTAAGAGCATCCAGCCAGTAAGTGACTGCAGAAAACTTCCAACCTTGAAAACTTCGTAAGCTTGGCCTGCAGGAACAGCTCGACGGGGGCGAACATTCAGGCACTCCTGTTCATCCTCAACAGGATACAGATCCGATAGTGATCGCACTGGGAGCAAGTCGAACACCTAAAACATGGGGCGGGGGGGTTGACATGGCCGCCGAACACCTCATTAAACAAACAGTTTAAGAGAAGGCCACAGACCGGCATCTCCAAGCATACCACCGAGTGTTGGTCTGGTTCTAAAGGGAGGGTTCACCCAAAAGGTGAACATTCCGTCATTAATTACTCACCCTCATGTCATCCTAAGCCCATAAAACCCAGTTTAAGTTGATGGAATCTGACAGCTCTGACCCTCCCATGGACAGCAAGGGTACTACCACGATCAACGTAGCAAGGAGAGCTGGAAAATAATCCATGTGAAATCAGGGGTTCAACCATCAAAGCTACAAGAATACTGTTGAAATTATTTATTTTGCGCACAATTAGTCTCCTCTGTGTCATCCTAGCACCATTTAAGAGAATATCTACTGAACGCAAACCGTGTACGTGGTCCTGTATCAGCCACACAACACATACATTTTATAATTTGTGCTTCAATTTGAACAAACATACCCATATGGTGCTGCTGACAGAACATACACTGTTTGCGTTCAGTGGATATCCTCCAAAAAAAAAAAAAAAAAAAAAAAAAAGGCCCTAGGGGAATTTTTGAAAAAAGGGTTTTTT
>NW_015506147.1:292656-300376 GCF_001515645.1 Sinocyclocheilus grahami
AGGCACTAGGGTAATTGTTGAATAAAGTGTTTTTTTCTTTGCGCACAAAGTATTGTCATAGCTTCATGAGATTACGATTGAACCTCGGATGTCATTGCTTTTTCCAGATCTCCTGGCTAAGTTTCTGGACGTTGATCGTGGTAGTACCCTTGCAGTCCATGGGAGGGTCAGAGAGCTGCCAGAATGCATCAACTTCATTTATGTTCCAAAGATGAATGGAGGTCTTATTGGAATGATGTGAGGGTCAGTAATGACAATTTACATTTTTGGGTGAACCAATCCTTTAAGACTAAACTCAAGTGGACAAGTCTTTGGATGATTAAAAACGCACAAACATCAAGCAGAATGAAATACAATCATGGCACATTGGTGAAATGTCAGTCAAACATTAAATCAATTAACACCGAGAAAGCAACTAAATGTTCTTCCTAATAGGCATGTCAGCAATGGATGTGAATCCAGATCATTTCAACCAGCAATCGCATCAGAAGAAAGTCAAACTCCTGGGACTGTGAAAATAGTTGACAGGTTGCATTGTTGAATACCATGCACTGTTTGGTCTGCCACAATAGTTTTGTTAATCCAATTAATCCATCTGCATAACTCTCCAAATATAGTTTAACCTTGGTGTCAAATCAAGTCTAACAATTTAATGAACTGCACATGGATACCGCTTGAGCGCTCAAACGTCTTCCTGGCTCCATGATCCGGATGCTCTGATCAACAGCGCTGAGGCCACACAGGGATCCTGCTTGAGCGGAGACGGTCAAAACATTGCCCTCACTAGGAACAGCCGTAGGTGGAGAAAACTGCAGAGACACCTGGACCAAGAACAAGCGCAAACTGAAGGACATGTTGCCACACCCCACATGAAGTAAAGAGATGCTATATATCCACATACCTGGTTTTGGAAACACATTTCAGTGTCAAAAGCTGCACTAGCAGCAACTACATTCTCACTGGGCAGAACACAGAAGGCCAGAATCTGCACTACTGGAGCCATATCAAGACTGACAGACAGCTCAAATGGCACAGTGCCACTTTTAAGTGCATTCAAAGCCCTCACTTGGACCTTTTGAAATCCATGCAGAACAATCACTCCTCTGGACAACACCTGACAGAAAACAGACAGACTGGTGCATAAAAGGTGGGGAGGGGGGGGGGGAAACACACACACCACACAACTAGTGCAGTCATCAACCAGCATCCACTCACCATATAGATTATGTCAGCACTGTAGTCACCAGTTTCACCAACAAATGAATATTTGACTGTAACTGGATACTTGGCACCACATTTCAGTGGTTGTTCAAACTTGACTATAGTCAGTTCACTAAAGGTTGGGTTATTGGGAGTAGCAGTTTGGAAGAGCGGCACAGTCCTCGTGTCCGTACTGAAGTAGGGCGATTTATATCCATAAACAACCTGTGAAGTTGCACTTGCCTGAGGAACAAGTTAACAGAATTGGTTTCTTGCAAGAGTCTTAATTTTAAAAAATAAAATAATCTGATTAAGGCAAATCGTACCACCAGATTGAGATCAGCTTTAGGGAGATCAGCAGTGTTCAGGGAGAAGGCAGCCAGTCCATTCATGTTCGTAGTCAGATTCAGCAGCAGTTTGTTGGGCCATTGGCTACCATCCAGGAGATGGACTGCTTTGCTTGCGATTGGAGTCCCATTGAAATAAGATGCTGAGATCTTTTGGGAAAGAAAAGGTTAGGAAAGGGAACCAATTAGGACCGTCTAATAAGGATGAAGCTTTACTCACCTTTCCGTTAATTATTGATCCATAGGTAAAGAAACCTGGGAGGTCCAAAAACGTGACCTTGCCAACTTCAAACGTAATGGACACAGTTGTGGATTTTGACATCATTACATCTGGGAGGAAACAGAAAGGCCACAAACATAAGGCACCAAATAAAATCAGGGTCACTGGTTCAAATCAGCCAGCAGCTCACCTGTTCCCTCCTCCGTGACATTCACGTTAACTAGAAATAAATCTTGCAGGTCATTTCCAAATTTGGTGTTGAAAAACATTGATGTACTGATGGTAAGGGAAACACAGCCAGTTTTGTTCATCTGGTAGCAGAATAAAGGGAGGTCAGAATTAAATTTAGACATGCAGAAGAAAACAACCCTGCTCTGTACAGCGGTCTCATACCATAGCAGTTTTGATAAGACACACACGAGACAGGCCAGGTACCACCGCGTACGGGAACGGCTCACGACACACTTCCACCAACGCTTGACCAGGTACAGGTTGCCCATATGTGTAACTGGGAAAAATGTTAAGGAACAAGATCAGCAACCAAAAAGACAACAAATCAAGAACATTAAAAGCATATTCTTACTTGGCACAAGCCTCAACTTTCAGTCCCACATCTCCCACACTATACATCAGTGGTGCAATCAAGGTGACATCAAACTTGGGTAAAACTAAACCAGAAACAAATGCGTTAAATTAGGACATCAGTCAGTAATCAAAACTACCCATTGCACATCATGTGGTGACTTACCATACTTTTTCACCTCAAAAACCTGTGACATCATTCGGTCACCAATAAAAGCCCTCAGTGTGTACATCCCAACCTGAGCCTCAGGGTTTAACTGGTGAGAAAGCTGCAATATCCACCCTGTTGAGGAAACGTTGGTCCACTGACCAATCCGGTTATTATGATTGTCCTATTTGGAGGGAAAAAGCTTGGAATAAAATACAGAAAGGAACATAAAAACATAGGCCATGCAATGGTAAACCAGTGTTGGATCGATCCAAAGGCTTGGTCCAGAACAAGTTCTCACCTCCACCACCACTAGACTGTACTGTAAAGACAAACAGCAATTAAAAAAAATTATATATATATAAAAAGTGTACCAAGACTAGAAGCAGATCAGGCGTTACCATTTGATCAAGAGGAACAAATTTAGCATCCATGGTCACAACCCTGAAGTTCACTGCAAAAGGGAAACATAACTCCCATCCATTACATAATGCATTTGAATGCGTTAATTCCATTACACTACAAGTTCTGATCACTTTTAATATTCATCCACCGGCCATTTGTAGCTCACCCATTTGTCCTGGATTATAGATGGGTTTGTCAGTTTGGATGAAGGTCAGAGGAAGGTAACGTCTGAACAGGACTTTCCTCTCTTCGGTCATTTTGAAGAACCTCCCTTGAAGTACCACCCTCAGTTTCTGCACCAATTCGCCGTCTACATGAGGAGCCTGTAGAGAAACTGTTAATACACTAAAGAAAAAAATAAAATAAAATAAAATAGGAACACTGCATATGCCACACCTGGAAACTAAAACAGCGGTGAAACTCCGTTGAAGATCTCTGCTGCACGAGCTGTGTGGTCCGGTTTTTGTCATCAACCAGATAGATGGTCAACGCAAGACTCTCATTGGGTTTTAAAAGACTTGCACACAATTTGGCATTAGAGCCAGACTCGATCACTGCAGAAAATGTCACCAAGAAGGATCTGTGGAAACAAACATTTATTATTATTATTATTAGTCAGTCAGATCAGCACACATTCATGCAGGTGAATAATCAGGAGGTAGTTTCCATAATATAGAGACTAAACACAAACTTTGAGGAATAGCGTTTAGACAAAAAGGACACTTTATTTTTCACTTCAAAGCCCATTTACTCACGGTCCTGATGTCTGTCCATCAACAGCAAAGAGAAAAAAGGCTAAAATGAGCCCTTTCCAAACACAAAACTCCTTCATAGCCATGAAGAACAATCATCCAAGACTAGACCCAAATCAAGTGCCTCTTTCAGAAACCCTGCAGAACTTCTCCAAACTCTACAGCTCTTCACCGCTCCACAGATACTCTCAAGCAGCTGCACTGATGGCAGCCATTTTTAAACGCTCTTAATTGGAGGAACTCATTGAGCTTGTTAACGTCAATAATTAACATCCAGCCTGGAATTAATTTAGTCAGTTTATTACTCCATCTAGTTTAGCTTTAAAACAACACATCTTAAATACTGCAAGATATATATAGGATATATATCACCTGCAAGGAGTGTTTGTTCCTCGAGTAGCCACAATTTTAATAGAATGAAGAACTTGAATAACCGAACGTATAAATCCATTAATCTAATTGTTGCTTGTGTGACAGGTGTTAATAAGAGTGTGCACTCACAATCTAAATTAATGTATTTCACTAATGAGCCTTCCTTTCAATTTTTATGTATTTACTTTATATTAGTTGTTCACGAAAACGTGATAATTTAATTTTGTACTTTATTTGTGTCATTTTTGGAAAAATAGTTTTATATTCATTTTACGTATGTTATATAATACATTTTCAAACAATGATTTTAAGTCTTTTAATTTGATATTAATTTGATTTGATGTTTTAAACAATTCAAACCAAATTTAATATATACAGTTTTGCTGATAAGGTGAACATCTTTTTAGCTATTCTTAGCCTATATTTATTGCAGTGTAAACAGAATCGTTTGACCTGCCCTATTTTAAAAAGGAAACATGCAAATTACCATTTTCTTCAAGTTGTATCCTTCAAATACAGTGGTATTTTTCATAACGTTGTGGAGATGCCTTCGCACAACATCAACACCTGCACGTTGAGCACGCTGAGGAGAGGTAGGAAGTTAGCAAGTCTCCGTAGTTAAATATATCGGTGTTTGGATGGAATCTAGATTGACATTTGCAATGCACATTAAGAAACTGATTAATAAATGTAAAACAGGAGTAAATATCTTACGATGTCTATCTGGGGTAGAATGGGGAGCTTGTAGATTGTCATTGAAAATAATTTATTGTACATTAATCGCATTCAGTCAATAAAAATCAAATGTCTTAATTTGTTTGAGAATGGAGAAAGACAATTCCATTAATAGGCTCCAGCGTCGTGGCGACATTCCCACTTCGGGAGTGCATTATTCCTCTAATCATTTTAACGGCCTGGTGTCACAACCACACCTCAAGATATTGTTCAGAAGATTATTTATTTTAAGATAAACCTTCCGTTGCAAATTCCAAAACGTAATTTTAGAGCTAATAACAGAGGCTTGGGCCATTGATATGCAGGCTAATGCAGTTATTAGAGAGAGAGAGAGAGATTAAGTGCGTGTGAATACCTGCGTCTTATGCGTGTTCAGCAGCAGTGTCTACTAATAGCGAATCTTTAAGTTGAACTGCTTCAAGAACCTCGCTACTGAGAAATGTCATCTAAGAATATGTTGTGGTGCGTTCAAAACATCTCCCATTGCAGCCATGCAAGTTGGGGAAGCTCCTTTATTCTTTCATAGGTATAAATTAAGAATGAATTATTGGGTTAATCTAAAAGGACATAAAGAGAGTCATCCAGTAAAGGGTGTGATTGAATTATGTCTTCTGGTGTTTGATTCTTTTACTGTTGTAGATAACCCATAGTAGGGTGAATTCGGGTAATCTGGGACACCTTAGCTCCAGTGTGTTTATTTCCTGTTATTTTACTTATACAGGACTATAATTTTAGCATGGATATCACGTGACTCCTGGGAATTGCATGAAACGGTCAGTGACATAGGATTCTGACTAGATTAATGTTAAGGACATAAATCGGTCATAAATAAGACAATGCTGTTTTCAAATTATGTTTGTGATCTATTCAAGCAATAAGCCGTATTAAAGTGTTAAAAATGTGTTTTAGTTTTCTTTCAAACATTTGTTTGTTGTCCCACATTATCAAATATGATTGAGAATGTGGGACAGCATGCTTTGTGTAATCTGGGACAGTCTTCAAATGGGGGAAATACGCATTTAGGGACATTATAAGTGTAATGACAAGGGCTAAATGGGTGTTAATGTGGACTACTGGAGGTTATAACATTAGCATAAATTCACAGTAGCTAGCAGCTAGCTAAACCAGCTAGCTAGAGAGATGCTACAGAGATGGAATCTGGGAAACGTATATCAATATATATATATTGGAATATAAATTTTCTTATTGAAATTTCTGTACTTTTCTCACTCCTCGAAAAAGAGTGCATACGCATGGTCTAAGTCCGTACATGCGTACATAATTCAGCAGCAAGTAGGAAATGGAGGAAGTATTTTTAGGAATAGGAAAGAAGATACAATTATTTCTCGCATCCGAATAGGGCATACTAGATTAAATTACTCTCTGTTTAATATAGGAAAACATGGAACAGGTCAATGTATTTTTTGTAATCAGGCAGAAACGATATAGCACGTTTTAATAAAATGTAAAAAATATGAAAAAGAAAGGTTAAAACTCATTAAGGAAGTAAAAAATATGGGTGTTGAATCATTTAATTTGTCAAATCTCTTGAAAGAGCATGCAGAACAAGGTAAAATATATGGTGCTATTGTTAAATACATTAAAGAAGTAGGATTAGTCAGGAGAATTTAGGAATGTGTGGGTTTTTATTATTTTTTTATTTCTTTATTTCTTTTTATATAAAATATAGATAAATATAAATATGTATATATTAGTGCTCCACACTCCAGTCCAGTTGGTGGCGGTAAATGCACCAGAAGTTGGTTTGCCATCCGCCATAAAACGTTATTAGAAGAAGAAGAAGAAGAAGAAGATATAGTCAGGAAATTAAAATATTTACAGATGGATCCAAAGATCCTGTTTCAGGAAATACAGCAGTTTCTATATGCATTCCTCATTTTAAGATTAAAATTGCAAAAAGGACAAGTAATCATTTATGGGTTTTTATTATTTTTTTATTTCTTTATTTCTTTTTATATAAAATATAGATAAATATAAATATGTATATATTAGTGCTCCACACTCCAGTCCAGTTGGTGGCGGTAAATGCACCAGAAGTTGGTTTGCCATCTGCCATAAAACGTTATTAGAAGAAGAAGAAGAGGTAGGCAGTTAGTGGTGCTTCTTCAATACAAGCTTGTAAAAGTTATCAGAAGTTTTATTAAGTACCTAGTATGCAAAAATATTATTGTTAAGAGTGTTATACATGTACTGGAAAGTGTTTTATTCGTGGATGGATGGGATTTAAGAGTGTTATTACTGAGTACAGCGATTTGAATATACAGGTGCATCTCAATAAATTAGAATGTCGTGGAAAAGTTAATTTATTTCAGTAATTCAACTCAAATTGTGAAACTCGTGTATTAAATAAATTCAATGCACACAGACTGAAGTAGTTTAAGTCTGGTTCTTTTAATTGTGATGATTTTGGCTCACATTTCACAAAAACCCACCAATTCACTATCTCAACAAATTAGAATACTTCATAAGACCAATAAAAAAAACATTTTTAGTGAATTGTTGGCCTTCTGGAAAGTATGTTCATTTACTGTACATATACTCAATACTTGGTTGGGCCAGTATTGTCAAGAGGAAGATGAGAGACACTAGACCCAACAATGCAGATGACCTGAAGGCCCCTATCAAAGCAACCTGGGCTTCCATTACACCTGAGCAGTGCCACAGGCTGATTGTCTCCATGCCACACCGCATTGATGCAGTAATTCATGCAAAAGGAGGCCCAACCAAGTATTGAGTACATGTACAGTAAATGAACATACTTTCCAGAAGGCCAACAATTCACTAAAAATGTTTTTTTTATTGGTCTTATGAAGTATTCTAATTTGTTGAGATAGTGAATTGGTGGGTTTTTGTTAAATGTGAGCCAAAATCATCACAATTAAAAGAACCAAAGACTTAAACTACTTCAGTCTGTGTGCACTGAATTTATTTAATACAC
>NW_015506147.1:300999-306966 GCF_001515645.1 Sinocyclocheilus grahami
GCAAACTCGCCTGACCTGAACCCCATAGAGAATCTATGGGGTATTGTCAAGAGGAAGATGAGAGACACTAGACCCAACAATGCAGATGACCTGAAGGCCGCTATCAAAGCAACCTGGGCTTCCATTACACCTGAGCAGTGCCACAGGCTGATTGTCTCCATGCCACGCCGCACTGATGCAGTAATTCATGCAAAAGGAGGCCCAACCAAGTATTGAGTACATGTACAGTAAATGAACATACTTTCCAGAAGGCCAACAATTCACTAAAAATGTTTTTTTTATTGGTCTTATGAAGTATTCTAATTTGTTGAGATAGTGAATTGGTGGGTTTTTGTGAAATGTGAGTCAAAATCATCACAATTAAAAGAACCAAAGACTTAAACTACTTCAGTCTGTGTGCATATAATTTATTTAATACACAAGTTTCACAATTTGAGTTGAATTACTGAAATAAATTAACTTTTCCACGACATTCTAATTTATTGAGATGCACCTGTATGTATGTGCATCAGCAGAACACGTGATTTTTGCTAATTGATTAATTGGTGTTTAATCTGTCCAGGTGGGAAGAAAATCACAGAACGAAAACATTTCTCATTGTTGTACTCTCTCTCTACTCCATCCAGGTATAGTTTATTGCTAATTTTATTTTCTATTCATGTTGTATCACTTTGTTCAATTCATCTATTCTAATGCATGGTTGATTTAAAATATGCTGCGGAAGATTATATCATATATTTGGATAAATGCTTGTAACCATTTATCTTGCACCGTATTTTTGATATGATATTTTTGATATGATATTTTTGATATCATTGTGATGTTCACTGAGACCGCGTTGAGCACGCTGAGGAGAGGTGGGAAGAAAATCACAGAACGAAAACATTTCTCATTGTTGTATTCTCTCTCTACTCTATCCAGCATCTGCATGCTCCATGTTAATAAACCCTCCATCAGCAGCAGTTCCTGTGATCCGTCTCTTCATTTATAACACTACGCAGACCGTGAAAGTGACAGTGGGGGTGGGGGGGGCGGTTACAGTGATGCCGTGACCCGGATGAAGATCAGTTCGCCTCGGATCTTCATCCAAGGATCAATGCCGTTTGACCACCAGTGGATGCTGCACTTCAGTCAAGGTTTCGATGAACAGTAACACAAAGTACACAATTCACACTACTACGTTTATTCTTCTTCCTCTAGTTTCCGTAATGATTTTGCTGTGCTGGTGCTTAACGAGTTTTGTCATTTAAAAATTTTACTCAAAGTTTGATAACCTTTGCATTAAAGAGGGATGATGGCATATGGTTTCAATGCAGAGAATTTTAATGTTGATGGGGACATGTCAGATTCGAGTTTTGCGAGAGAGAGACTCCTCAGTGATCGTTCATTTACACATTTTGCAGGGAGGGGTAATGTAGGACGAATGCCTGAATTCTGTTCTACTCGCGTAACTGAACAAACACCTAGTCAGTTAAGGAGTAATCCATTATCAGTCAGCCCAGACTTAAATGATGCAGCATGGTATAACCTCATAACACATATTGCTCAGGAAGTAGAACAGACTATAATTTCTGCTCAAAGTGGGGAAAGGTGTGGGGAAAGAAAAACCAGCAATGCACAGACTCGAAGTTTAGGTGCAGGTTAGTCATTCTCAGAGGCACCCTCACTTAATTTGACAGGAGTTAAACTGGTCATGCAGTCTGAAGTAAGAGAGCCCCCTGTTTTCCGAGGAGATGGAACTGATAAGTTCAGTGTGCATGAGTGGGAGGATTTAGTGGACACTTACCTGCGGAAAAGAGGCATACCAGTGTTGGAGCATCATCATAAAATCCTCTCAAGGCTGATGGGTAAAGCCAAAGACATTGTTAGAATAACCCTTCGCAGTAACACTTCCCTAAGACCCTCTGAGAACCCCAGAGTGATATTTGACATTCTGAAACAGCATTTCAGCAAGGTCAGATTTTCCTTTATGCCTTTAGCTGATTTCTACGGCACAGTACCTGCTGCGGGAGAAAATCCAGTCGAGTACTGGGTCCGTTTAAATAAGGCTGTGGATGTAGCGGAGGAGGCTTCAAATAGGCTTGGATGACAGATGGATAACCCATGTCAGGAGGCAGCCATGATGTTTGTCAAATACTGCCCGGACCCAACTTTGTTGGCCATTTTCCGCTTGAAAGCACCAGATAAGTGGACAGCGAGTGAAGTACAAGAGCATCTCGACAGATATCAGACTGAGCAAAAGGAACAGTTGGCGGTCAAATTTAAGCGTAACATTGCTATGAGGAATGCTACAGCTCATACTCAGTCACCTACAGAGAATGAGATCGCAGCTAGTGGTTTCCCTGTTGTGCCGTCTGATAATGTTAATGCTAGTACTCCATCTCCTCCACAGAATGATGATAATTGCATGAAGACGCTTATCAGTCTACTTGACCATGCTCTTTCCCAGAATAGTCAAGCGGAGATGAGGTGTCCTCGACCAAGCCAATCACCTATGAGAGCATATAAGGTATGCCGTTCTCATGAGCATTCAACTTTAGCACACTGTCGATGACAACGACTCTGCCTTGCCTGTTTCCAACATGGTCACATAAAGAGGAATTGTGTAGATAGTCAACCCAGCACTGGCAACCAGTTTGCACAGCCACCTCAGGGTTCACCAACTTTAAAATAGTCTGCCCACACTTGGAGAGGGGACGTGTGGGTAGAGTGGAACAAACCCTCGAAAATGCAGATATTAAGCAAGTTTATGAAAGTGCAATTGTGCAAGCTCCAGCTGATATTAAAATGATCGCACAGAATACACAAACTCTTGAAGTGTTTGAGTTGTTTTATGCACCTGTATATGTGAATGACAGATTCCAGATGAAGGGAATGTTGGACTCAGGATCTGTGGCATGTACTTTCAGTGAAGAAGTAGAGAGTAGAATGCTCAGTGAAGATGTATTGCCAAAGCCTACACCATTGACACAAGAAATAATGTTAATAGGATGTGGAGGTAAAACAACCAAGCCAAAATGCATGTATGAAGTTGAGCTCAAAGTGTATGGTGAGAGATGTTTGGTGCCTGTTCTAGTTGTACCAGGACAAAGGGATGATTTAATCATCGGTACCAATGTGATTAAGTTCCTCATGCACCAAATGAAGATCAGTGATGATTACTGGAGGATTCTGTCTAAAAGTGTTTCAGAGCCACCTTCATCATGTGAACAATTCTTGAATGTCATGGCGAATACTTGCCGCTGGAGAGGTGGAGATTCACAAGACAAGGTTGGTACTGTTAAGCTTCAGCAGTCAGTTACTTTCATGGCCAAACAAGAACACCTTGTCTGGGGAAGGCTGCCGAGTAATACTGCAATGTCATCAGGGAGCACTGTAATCGTGGAAACCACTTCTTCCAGAACCATGCCACGGGACATCATCATAGGCCGTGTTGTTACGCCTCTGTGTGGAGATCGTTGGGTTCCTTTAAAAGTTACCAACTTTTCAGACAAGCCGGTCACCCTCAAAAGGAACTGTAAGTTAGCTGATGTGTTCCCGTGCCTTGCCGTGGAAGATTTTGAGCTGTTGCAGGGTTTCAGTCATGCTCAGGTGCCCACATCCGAGGAAATTTCCCGACCTGGTGTCACAGGTGATCTTAAACAGAGACTTAGGGCCGTAAGCCTCAGTGACATTGATATCGACTCATGTTCTGCCAGTGATACAGCAAAGGAAAGGCTCGTCCACTTGCTTGAGAACTACAATGATGTATTCTCCAAACATGCTCTAGATTGTGGGGAGGTCAGAGGTTTTGCTCACCACATCCACTTAACTGATGAGCGTCCTTTCCGACTTCCGTACCGTCGTGTACCACCCGCTCACTATCAAAAATTACGCCAAGTTCTCTCAGAAATGGAAGAGCAAGGAGTAATCCGTAAATCAGTGAGCGAGTATGCTTCGCCTTTGGTTTTAGTATGGAAGAAAGATGGCAGCTTAAGGATCTGTACGGACTTCAGATGGCTGAACGCCAGGACCATTAAGGATGCGCACCCGCTCCCACACCAATCGGATGGTCTCGTTGCCTTGGGTGGAAATACTCTCTTCAGTGCTATGGATTTAACATCAGGCTTTTATAACATCCCCATGGCTGAAGAAGATAAAAAGTACACCGCGTTTACAACTCCAGTAGGTCTCCATGAGTACAATAGGATGCCTCAAGGGTTGTGTAATAGCCCAGCATCTTTTATGCGTATGATGTTAAGTATCTTCGGGGACCTGAATTTGAGCAGTCTGCTGTGTTACTTAGATGACCTACTGGTGTTTGCACCTGATGAGATTGCAGCTCTGGAGCGGTTGGAGATAGTATTCCAACAATTGAGGAGCCACAATTTCAAATTAAGTCCAAAAAAGTGCCATCTGATGCAAGCGTCCATTAAGTTTTTAGGCCACATTATCGATGGGAATGGTGTTTCCATTGATCCTTCAAAGGTTGAAGCCATAGCAAAACTGTCAAAAGCTGACCTCATGGAAGAAGATGGGTGCACTCCATCTGTACGGAGGATTAAGTCTGTTTTGGGAATGATCCTCTACTACCAGCACTTTATCCTTAATTGCTCCTCCATTGCCAAACCACTCTTCTCCCTAACTGCTGGGCAGAAAAGGAGGATAAAGGTCAAAACTGAGGCTAAGGCAGGCACGTACAGAAAGCTGAAGCCAACTGACTGGACCCCAGAGTGTGATGATGCCCTTTCTAAACTGAAAGAGAGCTTGCTGCAGAGTGTGGTCCTGGCACATCCCGATTTTTCTCTTCCATTAATTTTGTCAATTGATGCTTCTCTTGAAGGTCTTGGTGCTGTGCTATCGCAGATACCAGCAGGCGAAGAAAAAGCGTGCCCTATTGCATTCGCAAGCAAGTCCTTAAGTAACTCTCAGAAGAGATATCCAGCACACAAGCTCGAGTTTTTAGCCTTTAAAGTGGAGTGTGTCTGAAAAATTCAGTCATTGGCTAAAAGGCCACACGTTCACTGTATGGACAGACAATAACCCACTCACTTATATACTAACAAAGGCTAAACCCGATGCTTGTGAACAGCGCTGGGTGTCTAAGCTTGCTGCTTATACTTTTGATCTTAAGCATATTGCTGGAAGTAAGAACACTGTAGCTGACGTTTTGAGCCGTTCGCAAAAACAGTCAGTCACAGGCTCATCACCGAGCAAAATATGGCAGTCTACTTACTGAGGCTGAAAGTGTTGATAAAGATGGAGTTCAGGACACTTTTCGTTTACAAGTGAACAGTAGTGTTGCTTTCGTCAACAAAAATGATGACTAAATATTGTCGTCAACGAACCTTTATCACGTGACGAAAACGAGACGAGACGAAAATGCTGGTCATGTGACGATGACGATAATTAAATGTACAATGCAATATCGTTGACCAATAAAAACGAGACTAAATGTGGTTTACAAAATAAAAACTATGCTAAAATGTCTCTTCATTTTCGTTGACCAAAACGAGACAAAACGAAATGTTATAACGTTATTTAGTCTCGTTTAGTCGCGTTATTATTATTATTATTTTGCAGTATTTCTGTTTCCTGTGTCTCGCTTCAGGGGCTGCATCAGGTCGCACTGCGCAGATGCAGGCGATGTCACTTCCTCAAGCCCCACTCGCGGCATTATTTAGAACAGTGTTTCCCAACCGGTCTGTCGAGAGCAGGGGTGCCGTGTAAAAAAAAATGTTTTTTAAATATTTTTAAATTGCTAAAATGTTCAAAAAAGCAGCTATTATATAATATCCATTTATTCCGGTTGTAGTTCCCCGCTCAGGATTCACTTTCACGTGGTGTGACGCTCTGCGTGTTATCCCGCTCTATGCGTGTGTGCGTGTGTGTCAGTCGCTCACGGCCCATGTGAGTGCTCCACTCATATACCGTTCATGCTCATCGGAACAGCAAAGTCCACTCAAAAATCAAGCTGACAGGAAACAT
>NW_015506147.1:314724-318569 GCF_001515645.1 Sinocyclocheilus grahami
ACGAAAACCAAACAAAGTTAAGTCTGACACAGAGAAAGGGACCGATGGCCGGTCAGCCGGGGTTCGTCTTTATTTAAATTTATGTGTGTGTACTTCTAACATGTTTGGTTGGTAAAATAAATGTTGTAAATTCAAATCAGAGCGTTTTCCGTGTCTGGAATGGATGTATTCTTGAGTCTATAAGGTAACAATAATATAATAAGATAACCTTGTTTGAAATGGGTTTGGCTAAAAGAAAATTTTGGTTTCGTATATACTACTAGGTACTTATACTATATTGACTGGGTTAAATAGAATTGCATTTCTAAAAAGAGACTAAAATAACATTTTCATTGACTAAAACTAGACTAAATGTCATCAGTTTTCATCGACTAAAACTAGACTAAAATGCTCAGACTTTGTTGACTAAAACTTGACTAGACTAAAAAGAATATGAACGTGACTAAAACAAATAAAAACTAAAATGACAGTTTCACACAAAGACTAGACTAAAACTAAAATTAAAACAGGCCGCCAAAAACAAAACTAGTGAACAGCCTTCATGTGTCGTCTCAGTCAAGCCCAGTGTTCTGTGATCACAAAACAGTCAGAACTCTTTTGAACCTCCACAATCAGTGGGAGACTGTGACCGAGCTAAAGGCCATGCAGGGAATTCAGTCCATTCAGAATGCAGCAATGCCTGGTCATTACACAGTTTCAGCAATCCCCCTTGAGGAGATCCGACAGGGCCAAGGATCAGATCCAGCAATCTCAAGAATTATACCCTTTCTGATTCAGAATAAAAGACCGTCAAGGCGAGAGGTAGCTGGAATGGATACCAGTGCTCTAGATCTTCTTAAGCAATGGGATCGGCTGAAGGTTCAAGATGGAGTAGTCTATCGTGTCTCCAAAGATCCTTTAAGCAATCACAAGAGGTTCCAACTTGTACTTCCTTCGAGTCTCAGGGCTAAAGCCTTAAGTGGTGTGCACGATCTCGCTGGACATCAAGGACAGTCAAGAACTCTCCAGCTAACTCGACAACGCTTTTTCTGGCCTAGAATGGAGCGTGACATAAGGGAGTATGTCAAGTGTTGTCAGAGATGTATATTGGCCAAAACACCAGAGCCATCTGCTCGAGCCCCACTTGAGAACATCAGGACTTCAGGCCCTATGGAGTTAGTGTCTTTTGCATCTATGGCTTCCCAACACACATTCATACGGATCAAGGGACCAACTTTGAAAGTACCCTCATTGCAGAACTGCTCAAGCTGGCAGGTATTGAGAAGACGCACACTACAGCGTTCCACCCGATGGGGAACGGTGGAACAGAATGGTTCAATCGGACCCTGGGCAGTATGCTTCGTTCTCTGCCTCTTAAGGAGAAACACAAGTGGCCCGAGCAGATACAGACTTTGACATTTGCCTATAACGCCACAGTACACGAGACCACGGGTTATGCCCCATTCCAGTTAATGTTTGGTCGCATTCCAATGCTACCTGTTGATGTCATTTTTGGTCAGGTGTTGCATGACCCTGTGATTGTTGACCATGGCAGTTATGCGAAAACACTTATGTCTTACCTCCATGAAGCAGCGCACATTGCCCAGAAACACACACAGAAAGAACAGAAAAAGCAAGCTAAGGGTTATAATCGGAAGGTCAAGGGCACATGTTTGAACATCGGAACACAGAGTGCTTCTTGCAAACAAAAGTGGAAGAGGAAAGAAAAAGCTTGCCAATAAGTGGGATTCAAGTGTCTATACTGTAAAGGATCGAAACCTTCAAACAAACATATACAAACTGATTGACAAGGATGGCAAAACAAAAGTGGTGCACCGAAATTTAATTCTGGACATCAGCTTTCTACCGATTGAACCACCTCAAGATGACAAGGACATCCAGTCTAATGCTGAGAATATGGAGACGGAGTCTTGTATTTCTGTACATTTTCTGCGTCTCATTTATCAGAAGAAGGGAGTTCTGAAGATAGAATGAAGGCATGGGTGCTTGATTGACAAGACAAAGTTGAAGGTCAAGAACCTATGGGTGATGATGATTTGGAATCTGATCATTCAATCCAAGGTCGAAGAAGTGTCTGTGAACAAGATCACAGTGAAAATGAGGCCGTTGGAGGTTATTCTGATGAAATTTCTGGCATAGAGACGGAATCTTCTGATAACTCACAAACACAAACTGTGAATGACTCTCATGCTAACAGTATCCCTGACACACAGGGTGTTAGGACCCGTGCGGGAAAGGTGGTCAAAAAAGTTAGCCGTTTGATTGAGTCCATGGCACTGAGGCCATTTTACATTTAGAGAGTGGGGCCCTCATTAGCAAAGAGATCATGATAAATTTTTTTCTTTATTTTAAATATTTTATTTTTCTGTCACAATACTGTGAAAGGGTATGTGCCGATGTATGAATTTCATTAAGTGTAATAGACCGGATTATTGTATGTTGTACAAGGCAGCATACCGTTCTGAGAATGTCTAAGACTTGATCAACCTCTGACTTTTCTTAACCTTCCAAGTAGATAACTTACCATGTTGAACTGCGAATGAGATTCGTGGAAAATCTGGTTCTGTTGGATCAATTTTTGTCATTTTGGTCAGGATATTAGTGAAATTCAGGAGGGGTGAATGTGACGGATGTTAATAAGAGTGTGCACTCACAATCTAAATGACTGTATTTCACTAATGATCCTTCCTTTCAATTTTCATGTATTTACTTTATATTAGTTGTTCACGAAAACGTGATAATTTAATTTTGTACTTTATTTGTGTAATTTTTGGGAAAAGATATTTATATTCATTTTACGTCGTGACGTCATTTCTGTTCAGCCCGCGCTGCTTCCTCAGACCACGTTGAGCACGCTGAGGAGAGGTAGGCAGTTAGTGGTACTTCTTCAATACAAGCTTGTAAAAGTTATCAGAAGTTTTATTAAGTACCTAATATGCAAAAATATTATTGTTAAGAGTGTTATACATGTACTGGAAAGTGTTTTATTCATGGATGGATGGGATTTAAGAGTGTTAAATGAGGGGGGGGGGGGGGGGGGGGGCCACAGCTTCCCCATAATTTTAAGGTGAAAATAGGGAGGAGGACGATTTAATGTTAATAAAATTCACAATTCATTTCAGTTCATGTCTCAGAATGTGTATTTTTTGTTTGTAATTTCACAGTTTTAATACCATAACGTGAAAGCGCCACTTTTCTATTGAAACTGCTGATGTAGTTGTAACCGCTAATGCTAGAGAAGGGGAGGGGGAGGCCGGGGGAGAGCTGAGCTCTTGTGCCTCCGTTGGTAAAAAAAAATGAGCCAATCAGCATCGAGTGTTCACTTTCAACGCTGAGGAGTGTTGAGAAAAGAACCCTCGTAGAGGAGGCTAGCCTCCTTCTGATATCAACCAATCATCACAAATACATAAATTACGTGATATTAGTTTGAACTTCTCCTGCTGCGCTGATAATGTACCAAGTACTTATGATGAGTAGCGATATTGAATATTTGATCGCCAACAGATTTACCAAGCTGTCATTCAAACAGTATATGTACACATTTAGGGAAAACAGCTAACGTTACAGCAGTCGGCTTAATTAAATGGCGCAACAGGCAGCTCTCTTTTAACACAGACTTTTAAGAAGGGATGGATGTTTGCTTCAAATGATAGGCCAGGTAAGTGAAATTATATTATATTTCTGTATGTATGTATGTCGTTTTCTTTACGTTTTCTGACTAAAAGCAACCAAAAAGCCATTTTAAAGTGGTTAAGCAAATAATAATAATAATAATAATCGGCAGGGATCCCAGACCAATACAATTAGTGTGCCTCCTCTATTTTAAAACCCATGAGCCGCCACTG
>NW_015506147.1:318641-321426 GCF_001515645.1 Sinocyclocheilus grahami
GCTGCGCTGATAATGTACCAAGTACTTATGATGAGTAGCGATATTGAATATTTGATCGCCAACAGATTTACCAAGCTGTCATTCAAACAGTATATGTACACATTTAGGGAAAACAGCTAACGTTACAGCAGTCGGCTTAATTAAATGGCGCAACAGGCAGCTCTCTTTTAACACAGACTTTTAAGAAGGGATGGATGTTTGCTTCAAATGATAGGCCAGGTAAGTGAAATTATATTATATTTCTGTATGTATGTATGTCGTTTTCTTTACGTTTTCTGACTAAAAGCAACCAAAAAGCCATTTTAAAGTGGTTAAGCAAATAATAATAATAATAATAATCGGCAGGGATCCCAGACCAATACAATTAGTGTGCCTCCTCTATTTTAAAACCCACGAGCCGCCACTGGTTATTACTGAGTACAGCGGTTTGAATATATGTATGTGCATCAGCAGAACACGTGATTTTTGCTAATTGATTAATTGGTGTTTAATCTGTCCAGGTGGAAAGAAAATCACAGAACGAAAACAGTTCTCATTGTTGTACTCTCTCTCTACTCCATCCAGGTATAGTTTATTGTTAATTCTATTTTCTATTCATGTTGTATCACTTTGTTCAATTCATCTATTCTAATGCTTGGTTGATTTAAAATATGCTGCGGAAGATTATATCATATATTTGGATAAATGCTTGTAACCATTTATCTTGCACCATATTTTTGATATGATATTTTTGATATCATTATTATGTTCACTGAGACTGCATTGAGCACGCTGAGGAGAGGTGAGAAGAAAATCACAGAACGAAAACATTTCTCATTGTTGTACTCTCTCTCTACTCCATCCAGCATCTGCATGCTCCATGTTAATAAACCCTCCATCAGCAGCAGTTCCCGTGATCCGTCTCATCATTTATAACACTACGCAGACCATGAAAGTGACGGGGGGTTTGGAGGCGGGGCGGTTACACTTGCTGTTGCTTAAATTTTAGTAGATTTTTTAAAAAATGTTAACACAATGTTAAACAAATGTTGAACAAATTTTAATAGATTTTTAAATTAATTTAAATTAATTAACACAGTAGATCATTAATCCTGTGTAGAGACAGAAATTATTATTCCTGATATTGGAATATACATTTTCTTATTGAGATTTCTGTACTTCTGTACTTTCATAATGCTTTTAAAAAATTGATGATATTGTGTTTGGCATGCATAAAGTATGGTGAATATAGGCCTTTTTAGGTCTAATACATACAGTATGTCCCAGATTACAAAGTGACCTGTCCCAGATTATCAAATTCAGGCAGAATTTTTTCTTTTTTGGTGCAAAAACACAAAATATATTTTCTCATAACATGAGATGTGCAGTTTAGTTTAAAGATGAATTATTGTGCACCTATAGCACTCCTCGCTGTCATTAAAACAGCATGTCACAGGAAAAGTGATCAAGCACATCCACTAAATATGTCTCAATTCATATCATTTTTGTTTAACTTCTATGTAATGACTTTATGCAGTGCTTATCTCCATTAATGAGTGTGGAATATTTAATGTAAACGTGTATATCGAAATGAAAACAGAATTTAAAATCGTTTACTTCTGTACTTTTCTCACTCCTCGAAAAAGAGTGCATACGCATGGTCTAAGTCCGTACATGCGTACATATTTACGGCAAGTTTATTTTTTATAAATCCCCATATGTGCGCTGAAAATTGCGTACGCATATTTCTTTGCCCATTTTGTGCCTACGCAACATTTATAAATGAGACACCTGGAGAAACAAACCTTTCCAAAGCTTTGAATCGATTGGACCAGTTGCTTTGCAAAATGATTCACTGTCATGCTGGTGATGTCACGAATTCTGTCCATGGACTTCCGTTCATTCACCACCAGAGGTCACCCTTTCCATTACACTGACTCTCGCACAACACAAACTGTTGCATAGCACCCCAGACTACATATCCCATCATTCATTGCACGGTTTGCACACTGCACTGATTGCACTCATTGCACACAGCTGTTTCTTATCACCTCACTCACTATATAACACCCACTCAAACTACCATTCTCTGCTGAGTATTGTTTAGCCCGTACCCCATTCCGAGTCTCTGTGTTTTCCTTGTTTTGCCTTGCCTGTTTTCCTGGATTTTTCCCTCTCGTCTCGCCCCTGTGATTCTGTCTGCCGATCGGTGACCTACGCTAGCCCTGGGACTATTCTTGTGTTTTGCCCGCCATATACCTGTTTGCCATTGTTTGACTCTGCCTGTTTACCACGTCTCTTTAATAAAGCTTGCAGATGGATCCACACGTCTCACGTCTTGTCAGCCCCGTTACAGAATACTCAGCCATACAGCAGCTTTTCTGAAGAACATTGGCCAGGTATGGATACAGCAAGGATTTTGTTAGCCCTTAAACAGGGTTCACGATCATTGGAGAACCATATTCAAGAGTTTTTAGCCATCGCTCACTATTCTGAGTTACCAGACTGTTTACTGATAGAGTTTTTCTGTGATGGCATAAATCAACCTCTGAGGGCTAAGCTTAGACGCGAGGGTCCACGTTCATCACTCGCTCAGTTCATGGATTATGCTTTGTTGACTGTCGGATCTTTGTTTACTGTGGGTGTCGCGGAGGAAGAACACGACACAATGTCTGACTGAAATGGCGGCTGTACCAGAGCACGCTCACAAAAGGGCGGTGGCAGCGGAGCCTGATCGCAAAATGGCGGCCACACTAGAGCACGCTCACAAGATGGCGGCGACAGCGGAGCACACTCACAAGATGGC